>NC_133332.1:111884447-112053116 GCF_042186555.1 Aquarana catesbeiana
TGTTGGAAGACACCTGCTGATGGACACTGGTACTGCGATCCAAGAGACCGATAGCGCCACCAACGGGTAAACCCTCTCATGACATATCTCTGGAGTTGATCCCCCTTTTAATGCATGCCAATATTCTGTTTGCTTTATTAGCAGCAGCTTGGCATTGCATGCCATTGCTGAGCCTATCATCTACTAGGACCCCCAGGTCCTTTTCCATCCTAGATCCCCCCAGAGGTTCTCCCCCCAGTGTATAGATTGCATTCATATTTTTGCCACCCAAATGCATTATTTTGCATTTTTCTACATTGAACCTACATTTGCCATGTTGTCGCCCACCCCATTAATTTGTTCAGGTCTTTTTGCAAGATTTCCACATCCTGCGGAGAAGTTATTGCCCTGCTTAGCTTAGTATCGTCTGCAAATACAGAGCTTGAACTGTTTATCCCATCCTCCAGGTCGTTTATGAACAAATTAAATAGGATTGGTCCCAGCACAGAACCCTGGGGAACCCCACTACCCACCCCTGACCATTCTGAGTACTCCCCATTTATCACCACCCTCTGAACACGCCCTTGTAGCCAGTTTTCAATCCATGTACTCACCCTATGGTCCATGCCAACGCACCTTATTTTTTACAGTAAACGTTTATGGGGAACTGTGTCAAATGCTTTTGCAAAATCCAGATACACCACGTCTACGGGACTTCCTTTATCTAGATGGCAACTCACCTCCTCATAGAAGGTTAATAGATTGGTTTGGCAAGAACGATTCTTCATGAATCCATGCTGATTACTGCTAATGATATCATTCTTATTACTAAAATCTTGTATATAGTCCCTTATCATCCCCTCCAAGAGTTTACATACTATTGATGTTAGGCTAACTGGTCTGTAATTCCCAGGGATGTTTTTTGGGCCCTTTTTAAATATTGGTGCTACATTGGCTTTTCTCCAATCAGCTGGTACCATTCCAGTCAATAGACTGTCTGTAAAAATTAGGAACAACGGTCTGGCAATCACCTGACTGAATTCCCTAAGTACCCTCGGATGCAAGCCATCTGGTCCCGGTGATTTATTAATGTTAAACTCAGTCAAATTTCCCTTCTCCAAGGTCAAGATGTGTTGTACATGCTTTATGGGCACAAAAAGAGCCCCTCTGAAGAACCCCGCATTCCATGGGCTCCTCTTGCAGTGGGCAGTGGGCCGGGTATGGCCCCAGGAATGACATCGCCAACATTGTACATCCCCTCCTCTCCAAACAGGAACAGTTCACTGAGGAGGTACCGGGAGTGACTCTTGACCTTCCGGGGTGTTGGTTCCAGGGCTCCGGGGGACGTCCTTTCAAAGGGCAGCAGTCAGTCGAATAGGCCATGGCAGACTGGGTGCTTGGTAGGGCCAAGCAGATCCTCCACCACTGTATATCGTTCCACCATCTCGACAAGGAGGTTCACTGTTTTGGGGTCTCTATGGCTGACCCACCATTGAAGGTTGTCTGGCAGTGACCTTAGGTATCGGTCCAGCACGACCCGCTCCACAATTTGGGGGACAGACAACACTTCGGGCTGCAGCCATTTTTTTACCAGTTGCACCAGGTCATGCATTTGAGACTGGAGTGGCCAATCTGGACTATACTTCCATTGGTGCACTCGTTGGATCCAAACGGCCATAGTCACCCCCAAACGAGGCAGTATTTCTGCCTTTAGTTTTTGATAATCTTTAGAGTCATCCAGTGGTAGGTTAAAGTAGGCTTTTTGAGGATCTCCGGTGAGGAAAGGAGCAATTAGGCCGACCCACTGGTCCTGGGGCCATCTTCTCTCTCTGCCGTCCTCTCAAATGTAGCAAGAAATACCTCTACATCATCATTCAGGGACAATTTCTGCAGAAAATGGCTTGCCCTCACAGTCACCTGGTTGTCAGGGGCAACAGCCGCTTGTTCACAGCCCTGAGAAAGCTGCTGCACTGCTTCATTTAAGGCAGTCACTTGAGCTTGCATAACCCCTTGCTGGGTTGCTTGTTGGGCTGCCAACTGGGCCACCAACAGGCGAGTATTTTCTTGCTGCAGAGCCAGCGCCTCTTTGTGGTGCGTTTGTTGTACCTCCAGCTGGCTTGCTAAGCGCCGATTAGCTTCCTCATGGCGAGTCTGCACTTGCATATTAGCCAGGGAAAGCTGTTTAATTAGCTCCTCCATTGTTTCAGCAATCAGCGTTTGTGCCGCTTTAACCCAGGACATAAATCCACTGTACTGTCCCTTTAAATGTCATTTTAAGTCCACTGCAAAAACAGCAAGAAAAATGCCTGTTACTTTGTCCTGCCCGCATTCTCCACCAGTTGTACAGTTCGGGAAACCAGCTAGATCGCAGGACACAGGCTTTTCAGTCAAAGGGAGGTTTATTAAACGTAAATAGCTTCACAGCAGCAAAAACAAAAGAAAGAGATTTCAGTCTCACTGACTTGCAGAGTCCAGAACTGCTATTGCAGTTAAACAGTCCTTGGATTTTGTCGCAGGTAACTTCCCCTGCCAGGAGGCTTCCAGGCAGGACACTGCTGTTCACTTATATCGCTGCACACAAAACCACCATCCACCATCCGCAGTCTCCTCTACACTCCTCCACACTCACCTACAACTTCCTGTCTTGTTTTAAACCCACTTCCTCTGACAGGTGAGGTAACCCTTTTTGTTCCCTTAAAGGGATCACACTCCAAACAATATATGTGCAATATATACGAAAAAAGACTGAAAATGTTGTCTACATGTCTTTGGTAAAAAAATATCCCAATAAGTGTATATTAACTGCTAGCCGACCAGCCGCCGCAGTTATACTGCAGCAGGTTGGCACGGCTGCGCAAATCACCATAGCTGTACGTCCCTTCTTTATGACGTCACAGCAGGCACGCGGGCGCAGCCGGAGGCGCCCACCGCATGTTCCCGGAGCCGATGCGCATGCCCGGCAGGCACGATGACCGCCGGGCACATGTAACCGCTCATGACAGAGCGAGAACTGTCTGTGTAAACACACAAATCCCGGTTCTCTCAGGGGAGAGGAGACAAATCGTGTGTTCATATTAAGTATGAACATTGATCTCTCTCCTCCCCTAGTCAGTCCCAGCCCCCCTACAGTTCGAACACACCTAGGGAACACAGTTAACCCCTTGATCGCACCCTAGTGTTAACCCCTTCCCTGCTAGTGACATTTATACAGTAATCAATGTCTATTTTTAGCTCTGATCGCTGTATAAATGTCAATGGTCCCAAAATAGTGTCAAAAGTGTCCCATCTGTCCGCCGGCAATGTCGTAGTCCTGATAAAAATCGCAGAATGCCGCCATTACTAATATAAAGAAAATAATAATAATAAAAATGACATAAATCTATCCCCTAATTTGTAGACGCTATAACTTTTGTGCAAACCAATCAATATATGCTTATTGCAGTTTTTTTACCAAAAATATGTAGAAGAATACATATCAGCCTAAACTGAGGGAAAAAAATTCGCTTTTTTTTTTTAAAAATTGGGTTATTTATTATAGCAAAAACTACAAAATATTGTGTTTTTTTAAAATTGTCGCTCTTTTTTTGTTTATAGCACAAAAAATAAAAAACGCAGAGATGATCAAATACCACCAAAAGAAAGCTCTATTTGAGGGGAAAAAGGGACATAAATTTTGTTTCGGCACAATGTCGCAAGACCGCGTTATTATCAGTTAAATCAACACAGTGCCGTATCACAAAAAATGGCCTGGTCAGGAAGGGGGCAAATCCTTCCAGGGCTGAAGTGGTTAATTGGTTTGTGTGAAAGTTATAGCATCTACAAACTATGGTAAATATACTGAAATAGCTATAGATGCTATTCTTTAATGGTGGTGAGCAGCCATTGGCTCCTGCTGCTGTCAATTACAGCCAGTGAGCCAATGAGGAGAGAGCGGGAGCAGGGCTGAGCCACGGGTCTTTGTGTCTTATGGATGTATAGAACATAGCTCGGGAGTGAGCATGCACCAGTGCCCCCAGAGGAGGAGCCTGGAGTGGCGGGGGACCCGAAAAGGGGATGATCAGGGCTGCTCTGTGCAAATCTACTGCAGAGAGCAAGTCATTATGACATGTTTGTTTTTGTTTTGTTTTTTACTTAAGGTGATACTAAAGTCTATTTTTTTGTTCTTTAAAAATAACAAACAAGTTATACCTACCTGCTCTGTGAAACGGTTTTGCACAGAGTAGCCCAGATCCCCCTCTTCTCGGGTCCCTCTTCTGTGCTCCTGGCCCCTACCCCCTGTTGAGTGCCCCCACAGCAAGTAGCTTGCTATGGGGGCGCCCGAGCCGCAGCTCCCTGTGTCCATCCAGACACAGAGCCGCAGCCCAGCCCCACCCGCTCTCTCTCCTCATTGGCGCACTGACTTTGAGTGACAGCAGTGGGAGCCAATGTGGCCATGCTGCTGTCCCAGCCAATGAGAAGGGGAATCCCGGACAGCCAAGACTCTTGTGCAACATCGCTGGATCTAGATGGGGCTCAGATAAGTATTAGGGGGGCTGAGGGAGGCTGCTGCACACTAAAGGTTTTTTTTAACTTAATGCATAGTATGCATTAAGATAAAAAAACCTTCTGCCTCTACAACCACTTTAGCCTTTAATGTCACTTTAACTTTAAGGATTATTAAATTGCTGCTCTCCACCAAGCATATTTTTTTTTTTTTTTGCTTTGGTATATGTTCATCAGGGAAGTGCCCACTCCTCATGTCATTTGACAATTCCTTGCATATTAACCTAAAATGGCCAGCATTGACTTTTAACATTCATCTCTCATTGAATTCTATGGGGTTCAAATGTGGCACCCAAACTTTTGTACTACCCTAAGCCAAGAAAAATAGGGAGTCTTTCAATCAAATAATTTTTTCGATTGAAAACCATTTTACCTTCCTTTACCATAGAAACATGTTATCTGAGTTTGAAAAAGAACTTGTTGCACAAGGGAGCATGAGAGAGATCATTAAAATGCATCAAAACTTTTTTGTTTTGGATAAAAAAAGAAATAGATAAAATATTGTCATTTTTGTTTTTACTACTTCACTATTGCTATACATTTATAATGGGGGCGTGGTGAACGTGCATTTCCGTGGTGTTTTTTTTAAACAGCAGGTCAGAAAACACACAGGTGAGTCTGTGAACGGCTGCAATCTGAGCATTCATTGGACAGCTGACATCACAGACAGAATGTACAGAGCCAATCTGAGTGGCACTTTACCTTGTAAGTTCTGTGATAAATAATCACAAATATAAAACATAAACATTGTAGAGTTTACTGTTGAGAGCCCCCTCCCCTTTCCTTCCCCACACAACAGAGGGAGGGGAGGAAGTAGCATTCATGAATGAAGATTACATGAATGAAGGGATCATGAGCAGCAGGAGATGAAAGGGGTTTAATTGATTGAGGGATTTTTTTTGTCACCCTTTTACTGCCCTCTCCATCCTGTCTCCCTATGTGACCTGTATATTAACCCTTTACCTCCCTTATACTGCACATTAACCCTCTCATCCCTATCCTCCCACTGTATGTGACCTGTACATTAACCCCTAGTGTACCATTACCAAGCTCTATTTTTTAACTATCTCAGTATGAAATCATGTTGGGTTATCCTCTCTTCAAAAAGTTTCATTATAAGGGTTTTCATCCTGTCCTGGCATTTTTATTTGATATATTTGGTGTTTTATAACAAATCGTAAAGAGAAACTGGGGGTTTTTTTTTTCATTTCTTTTTTTTTCTTTTTCGTATGTAGTAAAAAATAAAAAAAGTAGTTATTAAGCACTCCTCGCCCCCTTACATGCCACATTTGGTATGTAATTTTTGTTAGGGGGGGATCGGGTGACTAGTTTTGAGCGGGACTTCCTGTCCCACTTCCTACTTCTGACTACGGGCCGCCTAGGCTACTCCTCCTCTCCCCCTAGGCGGACCCTCCCTCTCGGCAATCTTCTGGGACACGTCACAGGTCCCAGATTGCCTGTCCACTCGGAGAGCGCAGCGCGACTCGCGCAAGCGAAGTGTGCATCTGGCTGTGAAGCTGCAAAGCTGTCACGGCCGGATGCCCACAGTTTCAATGGAGGCACTGCGCAGAGGAGGGGGAGAGGAGCATGTGGCCACATCACTGGACCGTGGGACAGGTGAGTGTCTGTTTATTAAAAGTCAGGAGCTGCACTTTTTGTAGCTGCTGACTTTTATTAAACAATAAAAAGCCTGGAACTCCACTTTAAATACAACCAAGAAACTTCTGTCTCACAAAAATGATCTAAAATTAATTTGGATATAGTGTTGCATGACAGAATGCTTGTCAGTCAAACAATCACAGCACTGAAAACTAAAAAATGGCCTGGTAAGGAAGGGTCTTACTGTACATGTTGGTACTTTTGTGGTTAACAAATCCCCTTTATATGTCCACTTAAAACCAAACAAAATTCAGAATACAGTCAACTAAAGCTGTTTTTCTACATTTCGCTTATACCTACTGGTAAACATAGCAAACATGGTTGTTTCCATTACTATATGGACCCCAAGACCCCCTATATAGACTCTTGTGTGACCCCCTATAAATACACCCTAGTTCATTGGAACGCTGTTCTACCTGCAAAATTTTCTATTTTAATTCTGCCAATTTTTTCTTACAATAAAAAAATGTATTTAAACCATAGGCAAGATAAAATAAATCATGTATAAATGGACACAAAATTCAGCAGTGACACATAACATCAACATTTTCTTCTAAGTTTGTTTTGTGCCTAGAGGTTAACTGTAAGAAAAAGTCACAGTGAACTTTACCTGATTATTAAATTCCATGTTACCGCTAACTGACTCATCAGCCGGCGGAACATTTTCTGAGCAGTTACTGCATTTCTGCCTGTTTTACGTTGAGATGAATATCATTTTAGTAATATAAAGTATTTATTATGGGCACGTTGGGGAGTTTTGAATCACAGAGCGTGAAGGTTTTGCACTTGGTTAATGGCAAAGAGGATATTTATCTCAAGCTCATAAAGTAAATATAAAAGTCAAAGCTGTCAAATAATCTGTAGATAAATAGTATACACTTGAGTTTTTCTATAAAAATAAACCTGTGGGGTTTTTTCTGTTTGCTTCCAGATATTAAGGTGAAAATGTTGCTTTATGTCACCTTTTTAAAGGAGACCTGTCCCTTGCAAGCAACAGCAGATGAAAAAAACTGAAGGCAAAAAATGTTTATAAAATCAATAACATGCTTTTACATTAAAGCCCAACTCCAAGATTTTTATATCATGCCACAGGCAGCCTTCTTCCCTTACTTTTTATGAACATTTCTTTACACATATTTAATGAAAAAAAAATGTCCTGAAAAAATTTCTCAATGCAGTGGACACACGATCTTTGCTACTTCTTCCTCTCTTGTTCTACTGCGACTATGTGAGTTGTCTTAAGGTGTATTTGTATGAATAACACCTACTTTATATTTGTTATATGCCCTCATTCACATTGCATATTTTAAAGTGGTTGTAAACGCAAAAAAAACCCAAAAAACTGCAAGACAAAGGCATAATGAGCTAGTATGCATAGCAGTGCATAGCATACTAGCTCATTATGTATTACTTACCTTAGATCGAAGCCCCCGAAGCGGTCCTCGTTCACTGCTCTGGCTGGCAACATCTCTCCCAGAGTTACTTCCGGGTATCGCGGGCTCCGATGCTGTGATTGGCCAGAGACTCAATTTCGTCACTCCCGCGAATGCGCGTGGGAGCCGCCGGTAATGTCACAGTCTAACTGAAGCGACGGCACGTATCGCAAAAAGTGCTCTGGTCAGGAAGGGGTAAATTCCTCCGGGGCTCAAGTGGTTAAAATAGAATTCTACTCACTTCCTGTTGTGTCTACAGGACAGGAAGTGAAGGCAAATCTCCTCAGTGCAACACAGATGGCAACAAAAACAGGGGTTTTAACTATTATTATCTTTACCAAAAATGTAAAAAATGCTTTGGCTTTAGATAGACATGTATTTTAAGTGATTCTAATTTCACCTGATTTCTTGAGTTAGGTTGACCATACACTAGTTGGCCATACACTGGAATTTCATTCAAAAATTTTCATTTTAAGAACTTATTTTGATTTTCAAACCAGCATTGTTTTTTTGAGTGCAGTGATTAGAAAATTTGAAGAAGCAGAATGGATATTTTTTCTCAAACACATTTCTAATGCCCTGTACACACGGTCAGATTTTCCAATGGAAAATGTCCGATCAGAGCATGTTGTCGGACATTCCGACCATGTGTGGGCTCCATCGGACATTTTCCATCGGATTTTCCGACACACAAAGTTTGAGAGCATGAGAGCAGGCTATAAAATTTTCCGACAACAAAATCCGATCGCGTCAATTCCGACCGTGTGTGGCCAGTTTCGACGCACAAAATGCCACGCATGCTCAGAAGAAATTCCGAGACGGAACACCTCGGTCTGGTAAAATTAGCGTTCGCAATGGATACAGCACTTTCGTCACGCTGCAATGTACAAAATGGTTTAATACAGCACACTCTCTTCTTCTTTATAATGTGAGAAGAATGAAGTAGTTTTGCTGCTCATATTCACACAGACTTCTTTCAAACTTCTTTCTTTATTATTTATCGTGATTCCCTCAATATATTTTGATTTGTCACATCTGACAAAATTTTTTTTTGTTGTTTTATTTTTTTTTTTTTAAAGGCTGTTTTTTGTTTTTTTTTGGGTTTGTATTTTTTTCAAGGCTGATCTTTGTTTTATTTTATTTTTAGTTTTACTTCCTAATATTTTTGTGTGTGTTTTGTGTGTCAAGTTACCACAACACCATTGATATCTTATATTATTTAATCTCAAGAAGGTTGCTTGGTGTTGGTGTCCCTTGTTAATTTTACATTGTATTTTTGAAATGTACCTGAATCCTCACAAACAAACTGTCCTTTTTTAAGGAAAACACACATAGGCAAGTATAATTGAAACAAAAAAATCCTTTATTAAGGGCTCAGAACCAAACAAAGAGGGAGGCAACACTGGAGAAACATCAGAAATTGGCGAAGCCTTGGACCCCCAGGGCAGACATCAATTATTTAACATCAAAATTGGTGGCCTGAGGAGTCCATATCTAAGATCCGGAAAGCAGCAGATGACATCTGTGGCTGTGTTACTACAAGAGGCTGCATCTTTTGCCAGACCAGACTGGACCCATGGTCATCACTCTCTGGTCTTCTTTCCACGCTTCCTTCCACGCTGTGGCTCTGGTGTTGGAGATGTGGCAGGAGGAGGAGTAGGACCTGGAGGAGGAGGAGGAGTAGGACCTAGAGGAGGAGGAGTAGGACCTGGAGGAGGAGGAGGACTATGTGTGAGGTCACAAATGTGGGTAGCAGATGTTATTTGGCCCCTCAACCCCTTATTGAGAGCTTCCAAAATTAAGGACTCACACAGGAGTCGTTGGCCCTCCTCCATCTGCAGCATTTTGCAAGCAGTTATGCAAGCAAAGTCCTCCTCCACACTGTGGGGGCTTCTCAGGGCCTCTGTAGCCTTCCAAAAGAGGCCTATGGCAGCCTCCTCCAGGTTACTCCTCTTCCTGCCACTTTGTCTTTGAAGGTGTAGGGGAGGGACCTGGATATCAGGCAGCCTGCTTGGCTCGGCCACCTCCTGGCTGAGACTTCCCTGTGTATGAAAAAGGGACATGGTTTTAGTTTTTGGTTCATCAATCACAATCATAAATTAGTACTCCAAACTAACATCTAGTTAACATCATTGATTGGACAACCAGAAATATTTAGAGGAATGCTATACCTGACTCAAGCTGAGCTCCTCCAGATGTTGCTGCCTGAAAGGCCCAGGTTGGGCGTCAGAAGCCTCAGCTGGGGGGGAAGGAAGCGTGGAAGGAAGACTGGAGAGTGCTGGCCTGGGTTCAGTCTGACCTGCCAGAAAATGCAGTCTGTCATAGTACCAGAGCCTGGGGGCATAAATGTCATCTGCAATCATCTACAATCATAAATTAGTACTCCAAACTAACATCTAGTTAACATCATTGATTGGACAACCAGAAATATTTAGAGGAATGCTATACCTGACTCAAGCTGAGCTCCTCCAGATGTTGCTGCCTGAAAGGCCCAGGTTGGGCGTCAGAAGCCTCAGCTGGGGGGGAAGGAAGCGTGGAAGGAAGACTGGAGAGTGCTGGCCTGGGTTCAGTCTGACCTGCCAGAAAATGCAGCCTGTCATAGTACCAGAGCCTGGGGGCATAAATGTCATCTGCAGCTCCTGATCTCTGGGAATCCTGGACCTTCTTGTGCTCCCTTAGATAAGTGCTCCTCAGGCCACCAATTAGGATCTTCAAATAGGTGATGTCTGCCGTGGGGATCATCGTCTTCACAAATTCCAGCAATTGATCCAGCGCTGCCTTCCTCTTTGTTTGGTTCTTATATTCAGGGTGGTTTATCTCCCACAGACAAGGCAGCTCCCTGAACATATCAATAAAGATTGGCATAAAGTCCTTATCTTTCAAGATATCCATTTTCACTGCAAGACACAACACAAGACAAACCCTAATGTCAGCCTAAAGTCTTCTAAACTTGTGCAAATACAGGCCTCAGTCTAGAAGCAGTATAGGCCCAATGTTAAATCTTACCTTCGTTATCACGATCGGCGCCTCCGTTACTCCTTCGTCCGCTCACAGATCGTACGTGCTACGCATGCGTGTTATGCTTTATAGACACTGCGCATGCGTGAAACTCCGCCCACCCCTGACGTTCTTTCTAGTCTATTCCCCACCCCTTCTCGTTCGGCGCAGTGGGGAAGAGCACATGGCAGTGTCAGAGCAGGTGTCTGATATTTACACCGAGGAGGAGGAGGAGGAAAGCCCGGAGCCTGAAACGTCCCGATCCAGAACAAGACGATATAAGGCATCAAATATGTCCTTTGGGGAGATGTTGGAGATGGTCGACATAATGAAGAGGGTCGACTATGATGGAAGATCAGCTCAGTAAGTGGTGGTCGGACCTGAAATTAAGAGAACACAAGCAGTACAGAAAGATCCGGAGAGTGCTGCAAAAAAGTAAGTAGTTGTGCTGTGTTCCTATTCTTTTTGTCTTTATTACCTTCGTGCTGCTCCATGTGCTTTTCTTAACTGTTAATCCAGTTTAAAATGTCAACTTTCATGTTCATGGGCACATTATTCGTTCATATCAAACATTTTTCTTTCGGCCTATAAAACACCATTGTTTGGGCCATATGCATTTGCCAACATTTTTTAGGGCCTACTTGTCTGAAAATAATTTGGTTGTGTAGATGTGTTTGTTAATAGAATGAAATGCAAACTAGATTCTGTGTAAGGAGAGGACACTCAGCAGCTGTTTAGACATCTGGACGCTGGAGCACTAGTGTGGGGCACAAGAACGCCCTTTTTATTAGGGGGCCCACACAGGTGCTCCAGTGTATACTATAGGGGTGTCTCCATCTCTGAAGCTTGTACAAAACAGGTAAAGTATTGAAGCTTGACAAAGGACACTAAAAATTCTACATCTTGGAACTCAGCCAAAATAGACAATTGTACCCCACTTCCAAGCAATGTTTCATATTTATAGTTCTTCCCTCAAATATCTGTGTGCTAAGTATACGATTTTTTTTTACATAGGGGAGAAAAGACTCGGAGGATACCCCTCATCCGAGGAGACCAGAGACCCCCACCTCTGGAAGAAGGGGAAATCCAACCAAGACAAGAAGAGCAGGAGGAGGAAGACGTGGTGGAAATTGGCACCACAACAGGTGAGTGTCTGCGACCACAGGCTCAGGTAAGAGATGGATGCCGGCATATTTATAATACATGGTGTGTTTTTGTTTCTATCTTTTTAGGTGATCGTGATGTTGTGGATCCAGATCCTTTCACCTCGGAAAGTGCACAGATCCTGATTGGGGAGATCATGGGGTGTAATAGGGACTTGGAAAACATCAAGAAAAACATCAGTGATGTTCTTCAAAAAAATAAGAACATCATTGATGTTTTGGGGAGAGTTTAAAACCCCTCCAAATCCCTTTGTTTTATGGTGTACTACAATTTTTAAATTTTTTGTCAAATAATAGAAAAGCCAAATTTTGAAGATGCACACAGTGTGTCAACATGTGCTATCTGCCATCACGGGAGATCAATGGACGCGTTTTGGGGGTGCAACCCCTTCCTCAATAATAAAGTAGCTGAGAGGAAGGGGTTGCTCCCCCAAAACACGTCCCTTGATCCCCCGTGATGGCAGGTAGCACATGTTGACATTCGTAAATTTGTGTGTATCTTCAAAATTTGGCTTTTCCGGGGGTGACTTCACCCCATCTGAATGCAATATCAAACACAGTTCCTAAATACTCATGTCTGATATTGCCTTCAAGTTCTACCAAATGTGTCTTTCTTGTTGGTTTTAAACATGCCTGTTTTATCTTAAACGGACATTTCTACTTTTTCTAATGCCACCCCAAAAATTGTTATACAACAAACATGTTGGTTTGTTTTAAAAACCTTTTCTAAATGCACATGTGATTGTGCTGGTATTAAAAAGATTGTTAATCAAGAATGTGTGGATTATTGTCTTAACGCTCCAACACTTTTGTGGTGCTCTAATTGCTGCTTTCTGTGACAATGGGGGTTATTTCCTAAGGGCAAATCCACTTTGCACTACAAGTGCAATTTCAACTGCACTTGTAGTGCAAAGTGTCTTTGCCTTTAGTAAATAACACCCAACAATGCTTTGTAAGGTTACACAATCACGCCATTTTCAGGACTCCACACATTTCTGTCAGGGTCAGCTAAAACAAACACAAGCAGTAAATGTCACCAAAGATTTGCTTAATTATTTTTTTTTATTTGAAAAAGGTTTCACACATTGTCTGGCATATTGATAGCCCCCCTACCCGCAAAGAATTCAAGGTATCCTAGCCGGACATCACGGGCACTCAGGGAGGGCAAGCCAGGACAGCCACTTTCAATGTTGCCGTAAAAAGTTGTGTAGAACACAGCACGCCAGGATAATGTGATTCAGTTTGTACTCCGCCATATGTATGGGTGTAAGAAATAGGCGGAACCGGCTGGCCATGATTCCAAACTTGTTCTCCACCACTCTTCTGGCTCTGGTCAGCCAGTAATTAAAAACCGAAATAAAAAAAAAAACAGGGGCGCACCAGCCTTGTGTATTAACTTTTTTTAAAAAAATGTATTAAAATAATTAAAAGAAACAACTCACAAGCAATGGGTGGAAGAGGCACAACACGAAGTGTACCGACAGCCAGCATGCGACTTTAGGATAAGCAATGCCTTCCAAAGATCGTGGAGAGATGCATAAATGTCACATTAAGCTAACGCCTTTCGAAGGGAGAGTCCCTTCTTCATCAGAGCTATGCAACGATCCCTCTTCAGCAGTCACTCCTTATAAATGCCTGAGTATCAATGAAACAAGGGTGGGATATAAGACTCCTCCCCCTCAGGGGATCCCTCCCTCTTAAGCACTCCAATTGGTGAACAGAGAATGGTTTGTGTAATAGATAGTGATAATAATAGTGATAGTATATATAAACATATATATATACACATACACATGCATACACATACATATGCATACATAGACACATGTACACATGCAGCATGAACCAAAACATATTATATATTGAGCATATACATATATATATACTCATAGACACTAAGAAGCAAGCTGAACCATTCGGGATGAAACAGAGCGTGCTATGCACATAAAATGCGACAGATGACATGAGCGTAGGGTGTACCAGATGTAAAATTCATGGTAAGCAATAGTATACATAGTGGGTGGGAACCTCCCACTCCACAGATACACCAGTCTCATCACACAAATCAAGAGCTATAACAGATAAAATCTTAAATGTATATGCCAAAGAGAAGGAGTGCACAGCAGGCCGGTAACAGTGTGGCTATAGTCCAGTGGAGCGCACGCTGGTGTGCTTGCGTTCCAGTCTAGAAGAAGGGGCAGAACCCATATCGTCCCTTCCGCATCTCACACAGCTTGCTCACACTGCAAGCGGCGAGAGACAGCGTGATGACGCGTGACTGGGGGCGGGGCCAGCATATAGAGGCCGTCTCGCTCTCAATGCGAGCAGCAAGAGATGGCCCAATGACAAGTGACTTATGGCGGGACCAACATGTAAAGGCCGGCTCGCTCTCAGTGCGAGCGGCGAGAGTCGGCCTGGTAACAGATGACTAGGGGCGGGGCCGGCATATGGGGGCCGTTTGTTCACCAAAGCCGTTCCACTGTCGGTTTACGCTAGCAGCTGCCCTAAACTGCCATCCAAAAGCCCCAACAGCAGAACAGCACAGAGAGCTTCCACCAAAAGGTGCATATATATATATACCAAGTGGTGAAAAGATAATAGCAATAATATAGGTACTGATAGTCCACAAATGCTGTCTAATGTTGATGAGACATGAAAAAAAGTAAATTAATTGATCTGTTGAATAAAAAGAAATTAAACTGAATAACTAGAACAGTAATCAGTAAATATTCGATGGTGAAATAGAGATGGTAAAAATCCATAATGCTATATATAGTGTACCACCAATATTAATAATACTGGTAACTGAAGAAAAGAAATCAATGGTAATATGATAAAATATCCATCATCTGGCTGCCAGCGCACACGCTACGCATCGCATCTGCGATTCTATGTACGCATATACGTGCCCACATACTAGCACGCCATGTCTCAGCCCTAGGTCAGCACTTAAAGGAACCAAATACACACAGGACCAAACCCAATAGGCGCTCGTGCTGAAGGAGATATACACATGCTGCAACATACTGCGACTGGAGAGCCAGTGTCTGGAGCCAAATGGTCGCAAATTACCAGACATACATAAATCACATTGTAGTACAATACAAGAAAGATAAGTGGTCACTTTCCAGTCGCTATGTGCAATGAGTAATTGTGAAAATAACTAACGAGTAAAATACAATACATGATAAAACAATACATATATTTCACAAATCAAAGAATATTTTGGATGGTGTCACCACTACAATATATTGATAATGGTCATATATAGTCAGCTATTATCTGAAATTGAATAGACTGAATACAGTAGGAATGGATAATGCACTGGGCCTATAGCTAAGTAAGAGATAATGGGGAAGGGGGGGAAGGGGGAGGAGGGGGGGGGGAAGGGGGTGATGTTATGTTATGGGGCGAGGGGAACCAGGAGGCAAAAAAGTGGCCAACGAACTCTAAAGGTCAAATGATTTTATGAACCTCAGGATCCTCATTTAACCCCACCGGGGTCATGCTACCTAAGGTGAAGATCCAATAGGCCTCGCGTTTGCAGAGCCTCTGGTGTCTTCTACCTCTATCGAGGTCACCCCTGATGGACTCAATTCCAAATACTTTCATGCCAGACGGATCCCCGTGGTGTACATCATGAAAGTGACGAGGAACAGGGTATTTAACTCGTGTGTTGGTAATATCACATTTATGTTCTCCAATGCGCACCCTCATGGGGCGAGAGGTGCGGCCAACATAAAGGCGCCCACATGGACAAATAATGCCATACACCACGTGATCCGTCCCGCAGTTGATAAATTGCTTCAAAAGGTGGACTCTGCCATCGCTCCCAGTGACAGACTTTTTTCTATGCCACATATATTGACATGTGCCACAGTTCCTAACGCTACACTTGTAACTACCTTTCTGATCGAAGATAGTCGACCAGACATTTGTAGACTTATTCAGGGATTTCTTCACCATGCTTGGAGCTATCAAGCTTCTTAAGTCCCGTGGTTTTCTATAGACTATATTCGGTCTATCAGGGAGGTGCTCACTAAGGACCGGATCATGTTTAAGGATGTTCCAGTTCTTCCGTAAAATGCTTTGTATTTCAAAGGCTTTGTTGTTATATTGGGTGGAGAACCGGGTTTGTATAGTATCTTGGTCCCTAGCAGAGGTGGAGGTAGACCGTGGATCATGTGGCTGGGGCTCTTCATATAGGTGACCATATTTATTTTTTTTGAAAAATTATGTTTATTCACAGTTTTGTAAAAACATACATACAAAACATAACTTTCTTGCAATCCCAACCCTCCCTCCCTTAACCTCCCCTCCCTTAACCTCCCCTCCCCTCTTCCCCTATCCGTGCAGCGACCCTACCAGTTACAGAAACACATTTTTATATCATGGTGTCTGAGATAGCAACCTTATATTCACATTGATTCAATATTTACTGTAACATACACACAAAAGAAGAATCTTCTACCTAATCACGCCTATATTTAATTGTTACCAAAATATCCCTCACTTCATAGTACCGTTAGTCATTATGCTAGAGTCTCATTAGCATCAATCCAACACTGCCACACCTTCTCAAATTTTGTAGGACAGCCCCTGCTCAGATATGTAGCTTTATATAAAGGGAGAACCTTATTAATCATATCTTTCCAAAAGGGTACCGTTGGTGGCTCGGACTTCTTCCAATAGCTTACTATGGTTTTACGTGCATAAAACAAAACAATAGAGATCAATGTTCTCTGAGCTCTCCGTGGTGCAATACCTTCCAGCAAGCCCAGCAGGCAAACCGACACTGTGAGAGGAACCGGTATCTTCAGCAAGGACTGGACAGTGCTAGTTACCCCCGTCCAGAACCCCCTGATCTCCTGACAATGCCAAAAAATGTGGTCAAAGTCCGCTGGACTGTGCGTACACCGCCAGCACTCACCTGTACCAGTGCCATATATGCCCGCTAGCTTCGCTGGAGTATAATAAATCCTATGTAACAGCTTGAACTGGATAAGTCTGTCTCTAGTTGATACCAAAACTCCAAATGTGTGGTCCCACATATCATCCCAGTCATCTCTCCCAAAATCCGGAACTAACGCACTCCAGGTGTCTCTACACTTATTAAGCATTTTTGGTGTGTCAACAAATAGCCCCTTGTATACTTCCGATAAGGGTTTCTTTAAATTTTCCTCACTCAATAATGATTCAATGGGAAGTGTACCTATGACCAGAGGATATGATCCAAATTGCGACTTAAACGCGTGGCTAAGCTGCAAGTAGCGGAAAAAGTACCAGTTAGGCAATTTGTGCCTGTCTTTCAGCTGGTTAAAAGTAAGAAGTTTGTTACCACTCACTATATGTTTCAATTGTTTTATACCAACTCTGGCCCATATGATTGGATCGGGAATTGTGTTCAAATGCGGGAGTTTGGGATTGAACCACAAGGGAGTGTCTGGGGACCACACATCAGATGGTGACTTCATCAACGCCCTCACTCTGACCCATGCTCGGATTGTTACTCGCATTGAGTTGGTCGGAGATGACATAGCCGATGTTTCTCTATAGAGCAAAAATGAGAGGCTCTCAAAAGACCCCAAATGAGCTGCTTCCAGCACATTTGCCGCGTCCCCGTCATCCCGCATCAACCATCTTCTGGCCACAACCATTTGTCCAGCTATGAAATATTTAAATAGGTCTGGGAGAGCAAGCCCTCCCTGCCTCCAGGGCTCCTGCAGCGTCCTAAGGCCTATTCTGGGGTGTTTTTCGGACCAAATAAAAGACCCAAATAAACTGTTAATCTTTTTGAAAAACTTTGCCGGGACCCAGACTGGGGAGTTCCTGAGAAAATACAGGAAAACCGGAAGCACCTTCATTTTAATGAGGTTGACTTTCCCTATAAGCGAGAGTGGTAAGTGCTTCCATGCTTCCAACTGTACTTTAGTTTTTGCCAATGCCGGCATAAGATTCATTGAGATGTAGTCACTCACTTTGGGCGTTATATTGATGCCTAGGTATTTGAACTGTGTTACCCAGGTTATGGGGACCCTTTGTGTTGCCACTGCCCTTGCCCCAGGATCAATGGCCATCCCACTGGATTTCTCCCAGTTCACACACAACCCTGAGAATCTCGAAAATTCCTCCAGTATTTTAAATACTCCCTCCAGAGACAGACCTGGATCTTGTAGGAAGAGAAGCATGTCGTCCGCGTACAGAGCAGTACACTCGCGAATGCCCCCCACCCGTAATGCCTGTACATCTTGGGATTTACGAAGCGCTATAGCCAGCGGCTCTATTGCTAAAGCAAACAGGGACGGCGACAGGGGACAACCCTGCCGCGTACCCCTGCCTACCCTGAATGGCTGCGAAACAGAGACTCCCAACTTAATTGCTGCCTTTGGTTTACTGTAAAGTAGTGAAATCCATGTCCTAAATGTTGCCCCAAATCCCATGTGGCGTAACACTGCTGACATATAGTGCCAATCCACAGAATCAAAGGCCTTAGCCATATCTAGGGACAAGACCACCCTAGTTCCTTTATTGACATGATCAATCTGCAGGTTTGTAAAAAGCCTGCGTAGGTTTGTGTCTGTGGATTTCTGTGGAATAAAGCCTGTTTGATCTATGGATACTAAGCTAGTGATTACTTTAGAGAGTCTAGTGGCCAGAATTTTGGTTAATATCTTAAGGTCTTGATTCAATAATGCTATGGGTCTATATGAAGAGCACTCCAGTAGATCCTTCCCTGGTTTAGGTAATAGGATCACCTGAGCCTCCAACAGTGACTCCGGCAGGATCTCATTTTCAAGACAGAAAAGATAGGTGACCATATTTATTACAGGCAATGTCAATCAAAGTAGAGTCATACCCCTTGTCAATGAATTTGTTCCGAAGGATCTTGCTCTGTTCTAGATAATCGCTTTTCATTGTACAGGTACGCCTTAAACGGCAGAACTGCCCATATGGGACATTTCTTATCCATCTGGGATGATGGTTGCTCTCAGCATGTAGAAAGGAATTCCCACTGCTGGGTTTGAAATGTGTTTTGGAGATGATATTACCATCAGGATCATTCCTGAGCTCCAGATCTAGGAAGACAAGACAATCACTACTGATGACATGTGTGAACTCAATCCCAAAGGGATTGTCTCTACAGTGCTCAAGGAATGAACAAAGCTCCTGATCAGATCCGTCCCAAATAATAAGGATATCATCGATATACCTGGTAAAGAGGACCAGGTTCGCCCCAAAGGGGTTGTTGTTCCAAATGGGCTGCTCCTCCCAATAGCACATAAAAATATTGGCATAGCTGGGGGCGAACCTGGCCCCCATAGCAGTACCTCTAATCTGCAAGTAATATTCTCCAAGGAACGAAAAATGATTATGTTTGAGAGAGGATTCAACACAATCGAGTATAAACTTCGCCTGTATCGAATTCAGTGCACCTTCTTTGGATAGATAGTGATTGACTGCTCTTAAGCCATAGATGTGATCGATCGATGTATAGAGCGAGGCTACATCTAAGGAGAGCCATCTGTATCCAGGCTGCCATACATAATGCGATAACATTTCCAACATATGGCTCGAGTCCCTAACAAAGGATCGGAGATTGGTTACTATTCCCTGTAGAAAATAATCAAGGTAGCATCCCACATTGCTGGTGATGCTGTCAATGCCTGCAATGATCGGTCTACCAGGGGGATCAGCTTCGCTTTTATGCACCTTTGGAATGTGGTAAAAGTGAGGGGTCAGGGCATGTCTATTGTAGAGAAAGTGGTACTCGTTTTTAGTGAGGACCGCGTCTAATAAGGCTTGATCCAAAAGTGATTTCAGATCCTTCGTGTATTCTATAACAGGGTCACTTTTTAGTTTAATATAAGTACCTGTATCTCCCAATAGCCTCATAGCCTCGGCGATATAATCTTCTCTATTTTGAATAACTAAACTGCCACCTTTATCCGCTTTCCGAATAATGACATCATGATTCTGCCTAAGGCTCATAACAGATAACCCCAGCGGGTCGAGGTGTTTGTTGTGCTTGTACCCTTTGTTGTTGGCATTTCGGAATCTCATTCTAAAGGATTCGAAGACTACGTCATAGAATGTTGAAATATCTTTCCCTTTGGCCCAATGTGGAAAAAAAGTAGATCTCGGGGCAAAGGAAGTGTGGACTATCGCTGTGTCGCTGGGAGGCTCACAGGAAGAGGGTGATGGATCGCTATATTCTGCCTCCGAGATCTTCTTTTTTTTCCACATTGGGCCAAAGGGAAATATATTTCAACATTCTATGACGTGGTCTTCGAATCCTTTAGAATGAGATTCCGCCATGCCGACAACAGCCCATTTGGAACAAAAACCCCTTTGGGACGAACCTGGTCCTCTTTGCCAGGTATATCGATGATATCCTTATTATTTGGGACGGATCTGATCAGGAGCTTTGTTCATTCCTTGAGCACTGTAGAGACAATCCCTTTGGGATTGAGTTCACACATGTCATCAGTAGTGATTGTCTTGTCTTCCTAGATCTGGAGCTCAGGAATGATCCTGATGGTAATATCATCTCCAAAACACATTTCAAACCCAGCAGTGGGAATTCCTTTCTACATGCTGAGAGCAACCATCATCCCAGATGGATAAGAAATGTCCCATATGGGCAGTTCTGCCGTTTAAGGCGTACCTGTACAATGAAAAGCGATTATCTAGAACAGAGCAAGATCCTTCGGAACAAATTCCTTGAGAAGGGGTATGACTCTACTTTGATTGACATTGCCTGTAATAAATATGGTCACCTATATGAAGAGCCCCAGCCACATGATCCACGGTCTACCTCCACCTCTGCCAGGGACCAAGATACTATACAAACCCGGTTCTCCACCCAATATAACAACAAAGCCTTTGAAATACAAAGCATTTTACGGAAGAACTGGAACATCCTTAAACATGATCCGGTCCTTAGTGAGCACCTCCCTGATAGACCGAATATAGTCTATAGAAAACCACGGGACTTAAGAAGCTTGATAGCTCCAAGCATGGTGAAGAAATCCCTGAATAAGTCTACAAATGTCTGGTCGACTATCTTCGATCAGAAAGGTAGTTACAAGTGTAGCGTTAGGAACTGTGGCACATGTCAATATATGTGGCATAGAAAAAAGTCTGTCACTGGGAGCGATGGCAGAGTCCACCTTTTGAAGCAATTTATCAACTGCGGGACGGATCACGTGGTGTATGGCATTATTTATCCATGTGGGCGCCTTTATGTTGGCCGCACCTCTCGCCCCATGAGGGTGCGCATTGGAGAACATAAATGTGATATTACCAACACACGAGTTAAATACCCTGTTCCTCGTCACTTTCATGATGTACACCACGGGGATCCGTCTGGCATGAAAGTATTTGGAATTGAGTCCATCAGGGGTGACCTCGATAGAGGTAGAAGACACCAGAGGCTCTGCAAACGCGAGGCCTATTGGATCTTCACCTTAGGTAGCATGACCCCGGTGGGGTTAAATGAGGATCCTGAGGTTCATAAAATCATTTGACCTTTAGAGTTCGTTGGCCACTTTTTTGCCTCCTGGTTCCCCTCGCCCCATAACATATCACCCCCTCCCCCCCCCCCTCCTCCCCCTTCCCCATTATCTCTTACTTAGCTATAGGCCCAGTGCATTATCCATTCCTACTGTATTCAGTCTATTCAATTTCAGATAATAGCTGACTATATATGACCATTATCAATATATTGTAGTGGTGACACCATCCAAAATATTCTTTGATTTGTGAAATATATGTATTGTTTTATCACGTATTGTATTTTACTCGTTAGTTATTTTCACAATTACTCATTGCACATAGCGACTGGAAAGAGACCACTTATCTTTCTTGTATTGTACTACAATGTGATTTATGTATGTCTGGTAATTTGCGACCATTTGGCTCCAGACACTGGCTCTCCAATCGCAGTATGTTGCAGCATGTGTATATCTCCTTCAGCACGAGCTCCTATTGGGTTTGGTCCTGTGTGTATTTGATTCCTTTAAGTGCTGACCTAGGGCTGAGACATGGCGTGCTAGTATGTGGGCACGTATATGCGTACATAGAATCGCAGATGCGATGCGTAGCGTGTGTGCGCTGGCAGCCAGATGATGGATATTTTATCATATTACCATTGATTTCTTTTCTTCAGTTACCAGTATTATTAATATTGGTGGTACACTATATATAGCATTATAGATTTTTACCATCTCTATTTCACCATCGAATATTTACTGATTACTGTTCTAGTTATTCAGTTTAATTTCTTTTTATTCAACAGATCAATTAATTTACTTTTTTTCATGTCTCATCAACATTACACAGCATCTGTGGACTATCAGTACCTATATTATTGCTATTATCTTTTCACCACTTGGTATATATATATATGCACCTTTTGGTGGAAGCTCTCTGTGCTGTTCTGCTGTTGGGGCTTTTGGATGGCAGTTTAGGGCAGCTGCTAGCATAAACCGACAGTGGAACGGCTTTGGTGAACAAACGGCCCCCATATGCCGGCCCCGCCCCTAGTCATCTGTCACCAGGCCGACTCTCGCCGCTCACACTGAGAGCGAGCCGGCCCTTACATGTTGGTCCCGCCCCAAGTCACTTGTCATTGGGCCATCTCTTGCTGCTCGCATTGAGAGCGAGACGGCCTCTATATGCTGGCCCCGCCCCCAGTCACGCGTCATCACGCTGTCTCTCGTCGCTTGCAGTGTGAGCAAGCTGTGTGAGATGCGGAAGGGGCGATATGGGTTCTGCCCCTTCTTCTAGACTGGAACGCAAGCACACCAGCGTGCGCTCCACTGGACTATAGCCACACCGTTACCGGCCTGCTGTGCACTCGGTACAGAGGTGCTCCACCTGCACTCCTCCAGATTACATTATAGGTACTCACTCTTCCTTCTCTTTGGCATATACATTTAAGATTTTATCTGTTATAGCTCTTGATTTGTGTGATGAGACTGGTGTATCTGTGGAGTGGGAGGTTCCCACCCACTATGTATACTATTGCTTACCATGAATTTTACATCTGGTACACCCTACGCTCATGTCATCTGTCGCATTTTATGTGCATAGCACGCTCTGTTTCATCCCGAATGGTTCAGCTTGCTTCTTAGTGTCTATGAGTATATATATATATGTATATGCTCAATATATAATATGTTTTGGTTCATGCTGCATGTGTACATGTGTATAAGTATGCATATGTATGTGTATGCATGTGTATGTGTATATATATTGTGACAGCAGGCAGGTAAAATCACCTGGTTGCATCCAGGATGGAAAATATGTATGCCCTAGATTCAGGCTTTATGCTGACTTATACCACTAGGGGGAGTGCTGGGAGTCCTGCAGGGGAAGAGTTAATGAGCCCAGCTGAAGTAAGTGGGCTCATTAAGACCTATAGAAAACACCCCAGCAGGCTTAGGGAGATGCTCCATCCTGGAACCAGTTCTGTGATTGTGTAGACTGGGGAGTGTGGTATCTGAGCTTTGCGGTGAGTTAACGCCTGTGTGGCAAAACTTCTCAAAGAGAGATAGGGTCTGGGGCAGCACAAGGCTGCACCCAGTTGTTAGTTAGGGACACTACGTGTGTAGTAAGCGGTCAAGCTGACCAGGATTTCTTTTCATGTTTCTTTTTTTTCTGTTATTTTTCAATGCATCTAGTCTGAATAAACCGCACCTTTGTTTTTGTTTCACCTACCAAGCTGTCTGCTGTGCCTGATTTTGTGTGGTGAACCCATCCAGGGGGTCACACACACCCGCTGCCGAGCTAACCCCTCACAGTTGGTGGAGAAGCAGGGGCAGTTTTTTTTTTAAGGCCAGCATGGAGGAGATACTGAGACAGCTGGCTCTAGCAAATGCAAATCAGCAGCAGACAAATGCAGGTTTGCAAAAGAGCCTTGCAGCCCAGCAGCAGACAAATGCAACTTTGCAGCAGAGTCTGGAAGCTCAGCAGAAAGCTCAACTGCAGAGTCTGGACGCTCAGCAACAAGCCCAGCAGCAATCTGAGGCCCGCTTCATAGAGCTGTTACAAAAGCAAGAGCAGAGACTCCAACAACAAATCGAGACATTAATGCAGCAACGGCCGCAGACCAGTGAGGCAAGTGGTTCCACTAATACTGCATCCTTTGGTGTGAGCCGTTTACTGACAAAAATGACTGGAGAGGATGATCCGGAGGTGTTTTTGACCACATTTGAAAGGACTGCTGAAAGGGAAAAGTGGCCTAAGGAGCAGTGGGCTGGACTTGTGGCCCCTCTGTTAACAGGGGAATCGCAGAAAGCCTATTATGACCTAGAGCCGGACCAAGCAAAAGACTATGTGGTGCTAAAAACAGAAATATTGGCACGGCTGGGTGTCACCCTGGCCGTCCGGGCTCAGAGTGTACATAACTGGACTTTCCGGCTTGGAAAACCCCCCAGGTCTCAAATGTATGATCTCATTCACCTGAGCAGGAGGTGGCTGCAGCCAGAGACTTTGACCGCACCAAACATTGTGGAACGTGTTGTTATGGATCGTTTCCTGAGAGCTCTTCCTACTGCCATCCAAAAGTGGGTAAGCCATGGAGCCCCAGAAACTGCAGATAAGCTTGTGGATCTGGTTGAGAGGTACTTGGCTACAGAGAACCTGACCACCTCTTCCAGGGACTCACGGACTTTCCACCCTAAGACCAGACCATCCCCAGTGGCGGGTAAGATGACTCCAAGGGGTGAGGGTGGAGAGAGTGAGAAGGTGGGGGTTCAACCTAATGTCTGGCGGGAGCAGCCCGGGAAGCCCAGGCCGCAAGGGGCAGCGAAAAAGATTATTTGCTACCGCTGCCGGCAAGAGGGACATATTTCAGCTAATTGCCCAGTTGTGGATGAACCTATGCAATGTGACTTTATAAGGGACAGACGTCAGTCGATGTTTGCGACAGTCGCTTGTACTGCCATTCGGGGACCTGAGAAACATTTATGTAAAATGTGTATTAATGGTAGAAATGTGGATGTGTTGCTGGATTCAGGTAGCCTGGTGACATTGATAAAGGCTGAATTAGTTACTACAGTGGTCTCTGGGAATAACAAGGTGGCTGTTATTTGTGTGCATGGGGACACCCGAGAGTATCCTGTAACTTCAGTGTTTTTTGAGACCCACAAAGGTAACCTCTCTCATCAGGTGGGGTTAGTGTCTCACTTACCACATGATGCCATTGTGGGAAGGGATTTTCCAATGTTCTGGGAACTCTGGGATTGTCCTGAGCCCCCCACTGGTGCCCCTATAGACCAGAAAGATGATGACCAGAATTCCTCTGAGAGTGGTGAGGACTCTCCAGACTTTCCCTTGTCGGTATTGGCAGGGGAAACTCGAGAAAATGGGGAGGAGCCAACATCCTCAGATGAAAACATGCCGTCTGTGGAATTTTCAGATCTTGAGGTTCACAGGGAAAATTTTGCCACAGAACAGTTAAAAGACCCCACCCTAATAAAGGCACGGGAGAATGTGGTGAAAATAGATGGCGAGTTAGTGAACCCAGAAAAAACTTGCACTTACCCGTACTTCACTGTGGAAAGGGACCTACTGTATCGAGTGGCTCAAAGGGCAGAAGAAACCGTTGAGCAACTTGTGGTGCCCAAACCTTACCGGAAGTTGGTGTTGGAATTGGCCCATGGGCACATTCTTGGAGGTCATCTGGGGACAGAGAAAACCAGAGAGAGAGTATTGCAGAGATTCTATTGGCCTGGGGTCATGAAGGAAACAGAAAATTATTGTTCCTCCTGCCCTGTGTGTCAGAAATCGGCACCTATGCCACATTTCCGTAACCCGCTGGTACCTCTTCCTATCATTGAGATCCCCTTTGAGAGGATCGCAATGGATTTGGTAGGTCCGATAATGAAGTCCGCTAGGGGGCATCAGTACATTTTGGTTATAATGGACTATGCCACCCGTTATCCGGAAGCGATTCCTCTTCGAAATACCTCGGCCAAAACCATAGCCAAAGAACTATCACTTGTTTTTAGCCGTGTGGGTATTTGTAAGGAACTGCTTACGGACCAAGGTACACCTTTTATGTCCCGGGTTATGAAAGAACTATGCAAGTTGTTCAAAGTGACACAATTACGTACGTCTGTGTATCACCCCCAAACAGATGGGTTAGTTGAAAGATTCAACAAAACCCTAAAACAAATGTTAAAGAAGGTGGTGGATAGAGATGGAAAGAATTGGGACTGTCTAATACCCTATTTGATGTTTGCCATTAGGGAGGTACCCCAATCCTCTACGGGTTTCTCACCCTTCGAGTTACTCTATGGGAGACACCCAAGAGGACTGCTGGATATCGCCAAGGAAACTTGGGAAAATGAGAGTTCTCCCCACAGGAGTGTGATTGAGCATGTCGCCCTGATGCAAGATAGAATTGCACAGGTAATGCCAATCGTAAAGGAACATTTGGCCCAATCGCAGTTAGCACAGCAGAGAGTGTACAACCGTGGGGCCAAGACCCGTACTTTTTCCCCGGGGGATAAGGTATTGGTGCTAGTCCCTACGGTTGAAAGCAAATTCATGGCCAAATGGCAAGGTCCATACGAAGTTCTTGAAAAATTGAGCGAGGTGAACTATAGGGTCAGACAGCCAGGAAGGCGAAAGCTGGAACAGGTATATCACGTCAATCTGCTGAAAGCCTGGAGGGATAGGGAATCCCTAGTTGCAGAGACTTTGTCACCGGTCCAGTCTGATTGCTTTGTTCCTGAGGTTGGAATCGCAGTCACCTTATCGAAACCCCAAAAACAGGAGGTTAAAGAGTTTGTACTTCGCAACAAAGAGATTTTCTCTGAGCTGCCGGGAGAAACATCTGGCGTAGAGCATGATATTATTACCCCGCCAGGAGAAAGGGTAAAACTAAAACCTTATAGAATACCAGAGGCCCGACGGGAGGCAATACGTGGGGAGGTTCAAAGGATGCTGGAATTGGGTGTGATAGAGGAGTCCCAGAGTGACTGGTCCAGTCCTATCGTACTAGTGCCCAAACCTGATGGGAGCTGGCGGTTTTGTAACGATTTTCGACAATTGAATAAAGTTACAAAATTTGACACCTACCCCATGCCGCGTATAGATGAGTTGATCGACCGGCTGGGAACAGCCCGATACATGACAACTCTCGATCTCACCAAAGGGTATTGGCAAATTCCCCTGGCCGAGTCGGCCAAGGAGAAAACTGCGTTTGTAACCCCAGATGGGGCGTTTCAATACAAGAGAATGCCGTTTGGGTTACAGAATGCACCTGCAACATTCCAGCGGAAAATGGACAAGATTCTGAGGCCCCATCAGAAGTATGCTGCAGCTTACCTGGATGATGTGATTATCCATAGCACAGATTGGGTCTCACATCTGCCAAAAGTGCAAGCAGTCTTAGACTCCATTCGGGAAGCTGGGTTTACGGCCAATCCAAAGAAGTGTACCATTGGACAGGAGGAGGCCAAATATCTGGGGTACACTATTGGGAGGGGAGTGATAAAGCCTCAAGTCAATAAAGTCGAGGCCATACAGAGTTGGCCACGTCCCAACAGCAAGAAACAGGTACGAGCCTTTCTGGGAATCGCTGGCTATTATCGGCGATTCATCCCCCATTTTGCTTCTCAGGCTGTGCCCCTCACCAACCTGACAAAAGGGAAAGAGTCTGTCATGGTCAAATGGTCCCCAGAGGCTGAAGCAGCATTCCAGTCATTAAAAACCGCCTTATGTAGCCAGCCAGTGTTGTACTCCCCAGACTTCTCTAAGGACTTTGTTGTACAAACTGATGCATCAGACGTTGGGTTGGGAGCAGTGTTGTCCCAGGTCTGGAACGGGGAAGAGCACCCAGTCATTTACCTCAGCAGGAAATTGAAGTCCCATGAGGTAAATTACGCCACAATTGAGAAGGAGTGTTTAGCTGTGAAGTGGGCTCTAGATTCCCTTCGGTACTATCTATTAGGTAGGCACTTTGACCTGGTAACTGATCACGCTCCTTTAAAGTGGATGGCTCAAAACAAGGAGACCAATAGAAGGATAAATAGGTGGTTCCTGGCCCTACAGGAATTCAACTTTACAGTAAAGCATCGCCCTGGCGTTAAAATGGGGAATGTGGATGCTTTGTCTCGAGTACATGCGTGCCTGACTGCGTGTGTTCCAACCCCAAGGTTGAAACAAGAGGGGGGGGTATGTGACAGCAGGCAGGTAAAATCACCTGGTTGCATCCAGGATGGAAAATATGTATGCCCTAGATTCAGGCTTTATGCTGACTTATACCACTAGGGGGAGTGCTGGGAGTCCTGCAGGGGAAGAGTTAATGAGCCCAGCTGAAGTAAGTGGGCTCATTAAGACCTATAGAAAACACCCCAGCAGGCTTAGGGAGATGCTCCATCCTGGAACCAGTTCTGTGATTGTGTAGACTGGGGAGTGTGGTATCTGAGCTTTGCGGTGAGTTAACGCCTGTGTGGCAAAACTTCTCAAAGAGAGATAGGGTCTGGGGCAGCACAAGGCTGCACCCAGTTGTTAGTTAGGGACACTACGTGTGTAGTAAGCGGTCAAGCTGACCAGGATTTCTTTTCATGTTTCTTTTTTTTCTGTTATTTTTCAATGCATCTAGTCTGAATAAACCGCACCTTTGTTTTTGTTTCACCTACCAAGCTGTCTGCTGTGCCTGATTTTGTGTGGTGAACCCATCCAGGGGGTCACACACACCCGCTGCCGAGCTAACCCCTCACAATATGTTTACATATACTATCACTATTATTATCACTATCTATTACACAAACCATTCTCTGTTCACCAATTGGAGTGCTTAAGAGGGAGGGATCCCCTGAGGGGGAGGAGTCTTATATCCCACCCTTGTTTCATTGATACTCAGGCATTTATAAGGAGTGACTGCTGAAGAGGGATCATTGCATAGCTCTGATGAAGAAGGGATTCTCCCTTCGAAACGCGTTAGCTTATTGTGACATTTATGCATCTCTCCACGATCTTTGGAAGGCATCGCTTATCCTAAAGTCGCATGCTGGCTGTCGGTACACTTCGTGTTGTGCCTTTTCCACCCATTGCTTGTGAGTTGTTTCTTTTAATTATTTTAATACATTTTTTTTAAAAAGTTAATACACAAGGCTGGTGCGCCCCTGTTTTTCTTTTATTTCGGTTTGCACTAGGATTCCCCATCCTTGAGGGCAGCAAAGCCTGTGTTGACGCATCTCTTTATGGTGATCCACCTGTGTGCAGGAGTCGTTGTTTTCTGTTTGCTAAGGTAATTAAAAACCCTCTGGTCCGGGGTGAGGGTCCTCATCGGGAATGGCCACATAAGATGGTCCCCCAGAGCAAAAGCTTCATCCACAATGAAGACGAATGGGAGTCCTTCCACATTGTCTTCTGGAGGTGGCAAGTCCAAGCTGCCATTCTGGAGACGCCTGTAGAACTCCGTCTGGGCGATGACTCCACCATCGTACATCCGGCCATCCTCCCCCGCCGTCCACATACAGAAATTCATATGTAGCCGACACCACCGCCAACATCACAATACTATTGAACCCCTTATAATTATAATAGTACGACCCCGAGTTGGGTGGTGGGATAATGTGGACGTGTTTCCCATCAATTGCCCCTCCGCAGTTAGGAAAGTCCCACCGCTGGGCAAAGTGGGAGGCCACAGTCTGGCATTCCTGTGGCGTGGAAGGAAACTGTGGAGAAAAACATATAAAAATTTGTCTTTTTGCACATAAACATGGAAAGCAGATTAAACACAAACATTCTTGGCCAACATCAAGATAACATTGATTTATGGGAATTTTTAAAGACCAAAGTATAAGGTACACCTATCATATCCCCCCTCCTCTCATGGGCCATTTCTAACATTATAGGGGGGAGCTCTTGGACAGGTAACCCTCTCCACTTCATTGAGAGATGAATGCCTAAATAATGTGTATTACTTGGAACAGCCCTTTCTTAGTTACACTATTGGCAGACCACTGGACAGGTAAGAAGTGTCATAATACAAAGATATAAATACACACTGTACACATCTGAGCACATTTGGACATTCTGCTATTACCTATCAAGATAATAATAGGATACAAAAACTTTAAACAGTACCATTTGAAATTATACAGGCAGGCCCTTGCACTACATGCTTTGGGGAATTCATCCATAAATATGACCACAAAAGAGATGGGTATAGTGTGTATGGGTTTGGCAAAGTCAGCAGATAGATGATTGAGGATAGATAGAGAATTGGTATCAGCTGATTTAGCAGTTGGGGGGAGGGAGGATTCCAAATGATTTGGGGAACCCCCCAAAAAAACCTCTGGCACTCTGCCTGAATTTAAAGCACAAATCAGATTTCAATACATTTTAGGGGGTGTATGGGGTAAAGCACTACTATGGAGCTGATAAAATACATTGTTAAGTGACTACATGAGGTGAATATAGGACCAGGAGACCATGCTGGGAAGGTAAGTGAAGGCAAATATGTATGAAGGACAACAAAAATAATTACATAAAAATCCAGCATGCATGAGGACAAAGGGGACATTCACAGCATATTCCAATCATGGTAATTAGGGAATGAGGAAATAAATACAATATATTATCAAACATTAAATACAATAAAATGTGATATTAAAGGATAAATCTTACCTTAATATACTCCTTCTGCAGGACCTGGATGATGGCAGAACAGGTCTCTGGGATAATGATACCCAGAGCCTGGGGGGAGATGCCTGTTAAGAACTTCAAGTCCTGCAGGCTTCTCCCCGTCGCCAAGTACCGCAGGGTGGCGACCAGCCTCTTCTCCGGAGTGATGGCTTGCCTAATGCAGGTATCCTGCCTGCTAATATAGGGGGTCAGCAAAGCCAACAAAGGGTGAAATACGGGGTCCGTCATCCAGAGAAAGTTCCTGAAATCATCAGGATTATTCTCACGGATCTCACGGAGCAAAGGCATATGACAGAACTGGTCACGCTGAAGCAACCAATTCTTGGTCCATGAACTCCTCCTCACCCTGTTCATGGACTGGACTTGTGTCGAGGTCAGGACCCCAACACCAATCCCCCGCACAGCACGAACTCTACGAGGAGTACTGTCACGGAACGCCCCACACTCCGCTTGAGTGCTTCCGTCATATACCACTTCCTCCCAGTCTGTATACAGATATCAGATATTCCAACCTCTTTCTGAGCAGAAAACAAGGCGACACTTGCTTCACTGCTAACATGGACTCACTTTATTCAGAACCAGAATACAGTCTTATATACACAGGTGAAGATTACTCTAACAATACAAACGTAACCTAATTAACATGAGCTAATTATCTCATCCTTTATACAGCCTAGGTGGCTGAGACATGACCTTTTGCCCAGACTTGTGGTCACCGAGCTTCACACAGGAATATAAACACAATAGCTGGAGCTAATTACAATTAACAATACAAACATAACCTAATTAACCTAATTAACATGAGCTCCAATAGGAGTCGTCCCGTCTCCTACATTGTATAGAGGACAATGTGATCAGCTCATTCAATTAACACACATTACCATAAACATCAACACAGGATTAATTAGAACAAACAACAATGAGTTGAATACCTTTAGAACCTAGACTAAACTTATTTACATTAAACCCATTATAGCTGACATCAGACAGGTGAGTGGAGATGATGACATTAGCATCTCCTCACAGGATGTGTCCCAACAGTATAACTCAGTCTTATCATTCTAATATGGCATACAACGGGTTCCAGAGTCTGTGTGTTTTGGGGGAACATGGAGCTGAATCCAAAGTAACACCAACCCCAGGGTCCCCAGGCATACAGCTCACAGAGAGCACCATTGCCCCAAATGCTAGGGCCCATAATCGGTGGGCAACAGACTTGCACACAGTCCTCTCCAACAGCCTCCGCTCTGGCCTTGCCCGTGACATTTCTCCCCTTTCGGCAGGAGACTAACACAGGAGGAGACCCCAGACGGGTTGACTCCGAAGTTAGTCCACAGCTCCAGTCCTCTACTGCCTGTACCCACACAGTACCCCAAACAAATCATCCCAAACAGTGCATTACTCACGCAGCCATCCTCTGCCTCTCTCAGAGAACATATCTGCCGCTGGGGAGAGGCCCGGACTGGCTCTTCTCCCTGGAATCCTTTCTGCCGCTGGAGAGAAGACAGGGGGACTGGGCTCACTCCATCCTGCTGTTGGGGATCTGGGCCGACTGCCCAGCATCCCTGGGGTATACAGGTGGGGACTGAAGCCCCATCAACTGACACCAGATCAAGCTGCAGTTGTGAGGTGATGACTGCATTCTCTCCTTGGACCTCCACAATTGCTGCAGGTGTGGGGCAGAGGTCTTGGACCCTCTGTCCGTTTGCCAGCACTTCTGCTGGAGAAGTTTGTTTTAACTCCGTAGATGCTGCTGGCAGAAAATCACATGTCCCTGTCAGTGTTGTGGGAGAAAGGCTGACTACCTCTTCTCTCAGGAAGGCTGAAGCCACTGTTGGTGCTGGGCAGAACACAGTGAACTTTGGCCCTGATAGCAGCTCTTCTGCTGGAGGCTCATCAGGTTGTTCTTCCTCAGCAGAAAAGTCTATTAAATCCTCTACCTCTATAACTGGTGTCTGTGGATAGAGGTTCACCATCTCCCGTCCGTGGAACTCAGAAGATGCCATCAGTGCTGAGCAGAGCGCAATGAAGTTTGGCCCTAATCCCAACTCTTCTGCTGGGGGCTCACCCGACGGTTCTTCCTCAGCAGAAAAGTCTATCAAATCCCATGTCTCTGCAACTGATGTCGGGGAATAGGGGTTCACCATCTCCTGTCCATGGAACCCAGAAGATGTTATCATTTCTGGACAGAGGTTAGCAGAGCTCTGCCCTGTTGTCAGCACTTCAGGTTTGGGGACGGCAATCTCCAGATTTTCCACTGCAGATTCTCTGGCATGCTGCTGGACAGGCACATTCCTCCATCCAAGATCATCCCATGCAGAAACAGGATCATCAAGGTCAGTCAGCACTTGCTGCATCCGCCATAAGACCTCCGCCTCCATAGCTGTGGGGGCAGGTTGGCAAAGCACACTATCGCTCTGCCACATTGCCGACTCTTCAGCCAGGATTTCAGGGTTGTCAGCTGGTATTTCCTGATAGTCCCAGGCAAAGGGAGCCCAGCCCTGGCACTGAGCAATGTCTAACAGCCGTCTGTAGGCGATCTCTAGCTCCCATTCCTGAACGGCCAGAAACTCCAAATCTTCCTGTGCCCAGTGCACTTCCGAAATGTTCAGTAGCCCTTCTCTGAAATCCATGATTTCGTCCACCCGCCGCTCCAAATCACTCCCAAAGTTAGGGTCCCCTGTCAGCTTCACAAACAACAGTCCCAAGCCGCCGTAGCTTAAGCCTTCCATTGGGCTGTCATCCGCTATCCAGGGACATGCTTGGGATACATGCCACCGGAGGGCTCTGTAGCTCTCATCCAACTTCATCTCTGCCCAGACCAGCCTGCTTAATTCAGCTGTCTGCTTCTTGTGTGGTTTTTCTCCCAAAAACCGCACCCGCAGTCCGTACTGCGACCAGTACCTTTCCTCGATGGAGGGGAGAACTTTTCCCTGGTGTCGCTGCTCACGGGCTAGCGCTTCCTTCCAGAGTTTGCAGCGAATAGAATCACACCATCCCAGCAGGACCTGCTCCGATACTGGTCCTCTGTGCTGTATCTGCATCTCTCGCAAACTCCTTCTGAATTCCTCATCCATGGCGGCTGGTATCTGTACCTCTCCTCTTCTGCTATCTGGACCTTGGATCCAGATGGAAGTTTGGATGTCCCAGACTTCAAGAAGCTTTCCCGCTGCTTGCCACCAATGTCACGGAACGCCCCACACTCCGCTTGAGTGCTTCCGTCATATACCACTTCCTCCCAGTCTGTATACAGATATCAGATATTCCAACCTCTTTCTGAGCAGAAAACAAGGCGACACTTGCTTCACTGCTAACATGGACTCACTTTATTCAGAACCAGAATACAGTCTTATATACACAGGTGAAGATTACTCTAACAATACAAACGTAACCTAATTAACATGAGCTAATTATCTCATCCTTTATACAGCCTAGGTGGCTGAGACATGACCTTTTGCCCAGACTTGTGGTCACCGAGCTTCACACAGGAATATAAACACAATAGCTGGAGCTAATTACAATTAACAATACAAACATAACCTAATTAACCTAATTAACATGAGCTCCAATAGGAGTCGTCCCGTCTCCTACATTGTATAGAGGACAATGTGATCAGCTCATTCAATTAACACACATTACCATAAACATCAACACAGGATTAATTAGAACAAACAACAATGAGTTGAATACCTTTAGAACCTAGACTAAACTTATTTACATTAAACCCATTATAGCTGACATCAGACAGGTGAGTGGAGATGATGACATTAGCATCTCCTCACAGGATGTGTCCCAACAGTATAACTCAGTCTTATCATTCTAATATGGCATACAACGGGTTCCAGAGTCTGTGTGTTTTGGGGGAACATGGAGCTGAATCCAAAGTAACACCAACCCCAGGGTCCCCAGGCATACAGCTCACAGAGAGCACCATTGCCCCAAATGCTAGGGCCCATAATCGGTGGGCAACAGACTTGCACACAGTCCTCTCCAACAGCCTCCGCTCTGGCCTTGCCCGTGACAAGTACGTATACGCAACATGGCTAGAAAACGGTCAGCTGCTCAGAACAAAGTAACAGAACGCACTGAAGAATAGCAAGGCCTGTGAAGAGCGACCTGAAAAACAGTAACGGACGAACAAGAACACAATGACAAAGTCACGCGTAGCTTGCTTGCACGCACTGAAGAGCAGATACAAACCCACAAGCACAAACTGAACAGCAGAAAACGATCTGAAAACCACGAGTCTGAAAAAGCGCGAATCATCTCTCACCAAACTTTTACTAACACGAGATTAGCAAGAGGAGCCCAAAGGTTGCCGCGCTTGGTTCTGAACTGGCCTTTTCTAGTCTTGTCATACCTGGTGTACGTCACCGTGTTCTTGGCGATCGGAAATTCCACCAACTTTGTGCGACCGTGTGTACGCAAAACAAGTTTGAGCCAACATCCGTCGGAAAAAATCCTAGGATTTTGTTGTCGGAATGTCCGATTAATGTCCGACCGTGTGTACGGGGCATAACAGCATTTGCGTTTTTCATTATGGAAAGTCCATTCACTCCAAAATAAAACATTAAAAAAGCAAACGGAATTTTGAAGTACTTTCAAATGACGTTCATCAAGTCATCAAATGTACTGATAAGAATGTTCATAACACTGTTCAACCGAAAGTTCATTCAAAATTCTACTAGTGTATGGCTACCTTTAAGTAAGGGTTGCCACCTGTCAAGGATTCACCCGGACAGTTCAGGTTCTGAAGCATCTGCCTGGTTTTCAGACTGCCTGAAACATAGACAGACCATTCGGGCAGGGGTAGCTCCATTAGCATACTTGCTACTGTGGAGACAGCAGCAGTGTCATCACTTTTCAATAAATACACTGTGCTGGTGTTTGTGTTGGAATCTGAAGATCCTTTCTGTCCCCCCCCCCCACCCGCTCCTGCAGGGTCTCTGTTATCTCTGACTTAACCCCCCCCCTCTAATCACTAGTGCAGTGTGCTGAGAGAACTGGGAGGTGGAGCTGAGGAGCTCACTGTAGATACTGTCGGGCTGGCCGCTGCTCACACTACAGGAAGGGAGGAGGTGAGCTGAGTTTTTTTTTCTGAGGAGTTTCCTAGGGTGGAAAGCTGACAAAGATTCAGGAGGATTTGTTTTGCAGTTGTTGCAGTAAAGGGTTAAGGTGACAGGAGAATCGGAAGAGTGTGTGCATGTCACAGCTGACAGATATCTTCCACCAGCACACATCTGTCTATACAAACATCCCCAAATCCTCAGTCCAGATAATGTGAAGTAATTTATGACCATTCATTTACCCTATGTTTATGTGGTGAGTTCACACTTCTGATTGTACAGAGCATACCTCCCAACTTTCTGAGATGGGAATGAGGGACACCTATTAGCAAAAGTATGTAGGCATAGGACACACCTCCTGCCACACCCCTTTTAAAGGAGAATTGTACACATAAAAAATGTAAAAAATGGAAACCCACAAATGCCTTTTTACCACTACTATTCCTTAATATTGGCTTTTGGAATTTACAAATGCAGCAATTTAGAAATTGAATGAAAGGTTTAGCACTGTAAAACACTTTTTGATACACAAGTAATGCATTTTATATACAACTATATAGATCAGACCAAAATGAGGGACAAATGAGGAGGAGAGAGGGACAGAGGGACTTTGTTCCAAATAAGGGACAGTCCCTCGAAATCAGGGACAGTGGGGAGCTATGTACAGACTCAGAGCTTGGATAACACAAGGGTACATGAGTGGTCATCAATTACCATCTAGACATACAGAGTGCTAGGCGCTGGTAGTTTTCATTGAGTAGTACTGTTGTAAATATTAGTGGATCAGTAAAATAGCTTTTGTTTGATTATATACATCGCTATTTCTCAGCCCCTACTCCCCCCAGTTTGCATCACCCCCAGGCCACTTCATATATCCAGCTGGCAGACATCACTCAGAGCTGCTTCTTTCCCCCCAGCTAAGGGACATAATTCCATGGTCACTTTCCTTCTCTTCTCTTCCTAACATCGCTCCCTGGTCACCCCATAGACACTGCAAGAAACCCCTCCCCTGTCTGCCACTGTCATCCCCTCCGCACTCCTCTCCTGTACATACTGCCCCATCACACCCTCCGCACTCCTCTCCTGTACATACTGCCCCCATCATACCCTCTGCACTCCTCTCCTGTACATACTGCACCCATCATACCCTCCGCACTCTTCTCCTGTATATACTGCCCCATCATACCCTCCGCACTCCTCTCCTGTACATACTGCCCCCATCACTCCATCTGCACTCCTCTCCTGTACATACTGCCCCCATCATACCCTCCGCACTCCTCTCCTGTATATACTGCTCCATCACACCCTCCTCACTCCTCTCCTGTACATACTGCCCCCATCATACCCTCTGCACTCCTCTCCTGTATATACTGCACCCATCATACCCTTCGCACTCTTCTCCTGTATATACTGCCCCATCATACCCTCCACACTCCTCTCCTGTACATACTGCCCCCATCATACCCTCTGCACTCCTCTCCTGTACATACTGCCCCCATCATACCCTCCACACTCCTCTCCTGTACATACTGCCCCCATCTTACCTTCCCCACTCCTCTCCTGTACATACTGCCCCCATCATACCCTCTGCACTCCTCTTCTGTACATACTGCCCCCATCATACCCTCCAAACTCCTCTCCTGTATATACTGCCACATCACACCCTCCCCACTCCTTTCCTGTACAATGAAAAGAAGAAAAAGAGCGCACCAGCCTAGTGCATTATCCTTGACAGATTTATTAATTAAAAACAAGATAAAAACTACTCACAAAGGTCGAAGAAAAAAATCGCATGGTATATGGCACAGAGGCAATTATTCCAGTGGTAGCAGTTTTCCAGGTCCCAGGAAGGATGCATACGGACTACTGCTGGCTCTGATGAAGGCTCTGATGAAGAAGGGTAACCTTCGAAACGCGTTAGCCAGCAGTAGTCCGTATGCCTCCTTCCTGGGACCTGGAAAACTGCTACCACTGGAATAATTGCCTCTGTGCCATATACCATGCAATTTTTTTTCTTCGACCTTTGTGAGTAGTTTTTATCTTGTTTTTAATTAATAAATCTGTCAAAGATAATGCACTTCTCTGCACTCCTCTCCTGTACATTCTGCCCCTATCACACTCTCCCCACTCCTCTCCTGTACATACTGCCCCCATCATACCCTCCGCACTCATCTCCGCACTCCTCTCCTGTACATACTGCCCCCATCATGCCCTCTGCACTCTCTCCTGTATATACTGCCCACATCATACCCACCACACTCCTTCTGCCACTCTGCATTTCACAGAGCTTGGTGCCTCTAAGCTTGGGCCTGCCACATTAATGTTGGCTCCCATGAGGCAGCCATCTTTAAACCTGGGGGACCCATGATCTTCAATTGCCTGGGGTCCCCATGAGTTAGGCTGCCCCTGGCCCAGAGTGTGGCTACCCAGCAGGGTTGCTCACTGCAATTGTAAGCCAAGAGTGTCAACTTTGTTGACGTAAAGGAGGACTCTTGTGATTAACTCCATATGATTAGACATTTTATTTAATCACAAAATATATGTATAGTGTATACCACATAAAAATTGCCTTGCATTTTACAGAGGTAATGAATTTAATGTACTACTAAAAAAAATTTGCCGTGCGCTGCTAATGTGTTCGGGTTTGGCTTGAAGGAAAGTTGGCAACCCTACTTTAAGATGATCTGCAGGCTCTGTAGATATGAGTGCACACCTCTATTCTATTGTCTAGATTCCCTTTAGTAAAGAGCTACTGAGCTCTTGTATAAGTAATCTCATACTTCTGTCATGTGACTCTGCTACATTGCAGTTCACTTGAACATCCAGTTTGCCATACTTGCTATCGGCATTATGTATTCAATGACATGTTTTTACTCCTCACACTATAAAATGCAGCCAAGAGTGTCATCTCTAATTGTCTATTTTGACTGAGAGGCTATTTCATAAAATGATCTGGTAGGTAAATGTGTAAAAATAGTAAAAAGAATCTATCTCATTTCACACTGAGCAAGTTAGGGGAAAAATAATTTGCATCTAGTTTATGGCCCTCATGTGTTCTCCTATAGCCAGAACTTCAGAATAAACAAGTTATTTTTTTATTGCTTAGTCTTCTCCCAGAAGCACTTGTGCTTTTTCTGACCTTCAACTAATTGTGCATGCATTAGAGCTCAAATAGATTTTATGAGACTAAGAAAGTCATTTCCATCATTTGGTGGGTGTAATACCACTCCAAGTACATTGTCATTTTCCCTAATTTTGCAGTAATGTAGTCTATGAATCAACTGCAAATGTACTCATTAGAGAACACTTTTAATGAGTTTTTAGTTTTAGGCAGAGCTTTAAAAAGCACCTGTTGCCTGCATAGTTTACCAACCATGTATTGCACACTGTCTGAAGCAATTTTCCGCTTGTTATTTAATGTTTGGCGGTATCTCTGTGGTCTGGTGAATGTACAGGTCTATTTCTTATGAATATCAGGGTGGCCATACACAGCAAGATTTTTTATTGTTCATTGTAACACACCACATGGCACCGCAAAAAATGAAGGCGCTGATTTCTAACGGAGAGTAGATATCTTTTCTGTTTAATACAATGCATTATTAACCTCCCTGGCGGTATGATTATTTCGGATTTTAGGTGCTGAAAAGGGTACAATTATTTTGCATGGAAATTTGGTGTTTTATATTGTAGGCCTGTAATTCTTAACAATAACACACTTAAATCTGTCCACCAAGAGTCTAGTAGATATCCCGGGTATGATGAAGTTTGAAACACAAAAACATAAATTATAATATAATAAATAAATATAAATAATTAAAAAAATAATAATATAATAATAATAAAATAAATTTCCCCACGATTCACTATCGCTCAATTCTGCAAGTGTTCTAATTTACTATCACTGTTTTCTAGCTGGTCTAAAGCCACTTTTGACGTAAAGGGACACTTTTTGGTTACTATGGACAATCTCAAGTTTCCAGGCAGAAAGAACAATATATAAAATATAAAACTGCATGCAGGGCATTGGACAAAGCACCGGGGACAAAAGGGATGTGAAATAATTTCATACAGTATTATAATCTGTAAGATTACAGTATTGTATGTGTTATGATTTTTTGCGTTGCCACGCTCGCAGGGAACGGAGCCTGTCACAGAGAGGCTTTGGAAGAGGACAGAGCCTGCAGACACAGCGGGGGACATCGCAGGATCCTGGAGACAAGGTAAGTAACACCGCAACAGGATCCTGCAATGTAATCCCGAGTGTGGCTCGGGGTTACCGCTAATGGTGCTGAAATTTAACCCCGAGCCACACTCGGGAAAACCGTCAGGGAGGTTAATCTGTACCACAGCCTGCATGTTGCAGGTCATTCATAAAATGAAGGCTGTGGTATTGAGCCTGCAGTAGTTCAGTGCTGTGATTAGAAGGGAGCTGGTCATGTGACTGTAGCCAGGTGCTGGGCTACAGCAATATGGAGAAGGAGACATTGCCTTTTATTCTTCTCTTCCTCTACTGAGATACTGATGTTATGCTGCACCACTCTCCTCCAGCCATCAGGGGTAAGGCTAAAGCCAATCAAGCCCTTCGACTTCTAGCCTGAGCATTGAGACTCCTGGGAGCTGTAGTATGAGACAGCAGCCATATAATAGGATGGATAGACTGCTTACACTACAGATCCCAATAGGCACTGTGCAGTAGGAGGAGTGGACATATGATTTTTATTAAACTACCTGGGTAAGTACTTCCTCTTGGCATGGAGGGAGTTAGTGAGAGAACACCTCTGTCTGGATATTCACCTGCCAACAGGAGACCATACCAACATAGATCTGAGCCAGAGACTGGAAGTGAGGACACCCAGGAGGCAATGCAAAACCACCCACATCACAGCACCTGCACCGCTGCCGCAATGAGGCTAGAGCCTGCACTCTAGTTCGAGCAAGAGGTCACTGCAGCATCCTGGGGACTGGTGAAAGGGCTTTTTGCCCATTGCTGATACTGCTAGTAGGGACTGATCCACTGAGAGCAGAACACCAAGTATAACCAATCCATTCTGTACTGCACCCAATACCACACTATTCCAAACTTAGACTGCACCTATACCAACCCCTATAACGCATTATACCGAACCTTTACTGCATCTGAACCACATCTACCTTGCATTTATACTGTACCTATACCGCATGCAGGTTAACTGGGACTGTTGTTAAGTACACCAATGCTCTTAAAGAGCCCCAATAATAGTCAGCAGAAGAACAACTCAAAGGACTGCCCCTCCTGCAACAATTAGCCTCCTTTGTTCCCCTGCCCCCTTGGCTACCATCCTCCTTTTCTTTTAAACAGTGTATACCCAAGCAGTCTAAGACTAGCATAGCCGCCATACATGCACTCTGGCAGTATAGTTTAAGCTTTAAAAAGGAGAAAAACTGTGCTTAAAACAGAGAGCAAATATGAGACCAAATATAAAATCAAATAAAACCCACTAATGTAAATGCAAGCTGCAACTCTACTGCGTGATATAGGCGTATGTACACATAATCATATATAAACAGAGTTGCGCTAACAGTTAACAGATTTTTGTATAGCATAGTAAAAAAAACATATAACGTGTATTGAAATGAGTCCAAACATAAAATTCCAGAAAATACTACAAAGATTAGTTATTGAGATGAAATCCTCCTCAAATGTGGTCCGAGTTGGAAAACAGTCATCATCCATCACCATGTGCATAGAGGTCCACAAAAGACACCACCACCATGGTATGGTAAAATTGCCTGCTTACCAATAAAAGTGGACCTTTGTTAGAAAAAGGTTATCAGTGCTTTTGGCTATATGCCCAGCCAGGACCTCTCAAGGATGTTCCTGCAGGGTTCCTTTTGGCCACAGTATGGCTCACCCGACCACAGTCTCCATGATTTTATACCCAAAAAACAGAAGATGCTCTACATAGTGTAAAAGCTTCAGAATGGTTTATTTAGAAATAGAATCACACTTACATTTTTTTTTATAATAGAAATTGTTTATTTTTTTATATTTAAACATATTCAATTTTGCGCAAATTTTACATATTCCAGCTCTTCTTTATAGCTTATATCTATGTACATTCAATATTTCACCACTATACATTAACATGGAAAGAAGAGAAAGAAAAAAAAAATTCTTTCCCCCTCCTTTTCCCTTCCCTTCCCTCTTCCTTCCTTATATTCAAATACAAAATAAACCCGATCACTTCTCACTTCACCTTTGTGTCTCCCCCCCCCACTTCATTTATATTTAACCACTCCACAGCATATATTCAAAATTCCTTTAACCAAATCACCACTACAAAAATACATTTCCCCTTTATAAATATATATATATATATATAATCCCCCCTCCCTCCATCAATCCACCTTAGTGTTCCCCCCCCACCCTACCACTTTCCTTTATGTTTACTCTGCATCGTTATATTCAGAATCACAATTAAATTAATGCTGTAAAAACATGCTTTAAAACAATCTCGCCAGCTAGCATGGACTCAGGCAACCCGCACTTCCAGGAATCATGGTACGCAATGACGTCAGCATGTCGCTCCACGCTACGTGTTTTGTCACAGGATGACATTGTCCAGGACACATGCACCGTGCTGTGCCATCGCCTCAAATAGTCTTATACTAAGCAAACCTCAAACTGAATCTCAAGCGCTTGGAGAGATACTAACCAAGCCTCATTCAGCATGTCACCCCAATCTGTGTAGATCGATATGCATTGGTGTAAACAATCGCTCAATCCAGTTCAGATGGCCTCCCCCACATTGAGTCATCACTGTTAAAAGCCCTAAAATCGTGTTCCCTTACTGGCAATCAGTAGGTGGATATCATCAGATTAGTCTGCATTATTTAATCTGGGCCAGAAATGAAGTAAAATCACTCCATCGGGGACAACCATATGCTGTGTGTTGTGGTGTCATCTAGTGGGCAAAAAGAAGTATTACAAATAATGTAATTTTATCAAATAAATAAAAGGAACGCCCAGTTTGCGTTAAATTATAATAAGGTTAGGTTTGTAAGAGAATGGATCATAAAATTCAAAATCTCTTAGAAAAAAGTTAGTGCTTTTTAGTGCCTAGAAAAGACCTCTTGAGTTTCAGAATCAAATACAATACGTATCAATATTGCCACTGATCTATATTGTCAGTCATACATTTCCCCATATAAAAATTCACATTAATTGACCTCCTTCCGCGTATATATCATACTATATCTACCAACAATCACATAGTAATGTACTAACAGCAAACCATTACAGAAAGATTAATATTTCTTAGTGCTTAAACAAGGCAATTGGTGGCAATAGTGGTGTTCACATTCATCTGCAAAATACATATTACCTATCCCCACATTAAAATGCAAATAGGTCCCCTATATAATATATATGTGGTACCTGCCTACTAGCTGTCAAGTAATGATATATTTATAATTAAAAGAAAAATGTATTAATAAAGATAAGAAGTGGGGATAGTATGTCTTTGGCTGCTTCAAGACTTGTCTATGAAAGCATTTAAACCATGGGGAGAGAAAGATCTTATTTTATATACCGTATCGATTTCATTTCAAGTTTTGAAATCTCTCTCAACAAAGAACGCCCCCTCCAGTGTGAGCTATATTTGTCAATGCCCAAATATATTGTGTTTGTGGGGTACCTGTTGTGTGCCAGGGCATAATATTTCGAAATGAAATGGTTTTTAAAGCCCTTCCTGATGTTATTGATATGCTCATTGAGGCTGACCTGCAGGGCCCGCTTAGACCTGCCCACGTACTGGAGTTTACAAGGCCATTGAAGTAAGTAAACAACCCCAGCAGTGGAACATGTGATGAAGGGTTCAATCTTAAAGGTTCGTAGTGCTCCTCGTAAAGCTTGTAGCGCTCCTATTCCTACATCAATTGATGGCACATACCTGAAATTTTCTAGATTGATACATAACAGAACAGATTGGCCAAACTGGGGGCATATCTAGCCCCATGGCCATTCCCCTAGGCTGGCGACAGAATTTGTTCTCACACCAAAAATAGTGATGCGTTGCTGCAAATTTGAGGAGTTCCATTATGAAATCCATCTTTTTTTGGGGTAGAACTGAATCTTTACCCAAATAGTATTCCACTGCTGAATAACCAAGATCGTGTGGTATGATTGTATATAATGATGTTACAACAGCAGAAACTAGCCACAACCCTTCGTAATTAGATAAGAGATTAATAGTATCTCCTGTGTCCTTAATGTATGATGCCATTTTTTGTACCAGGGGTTGCAAATAGTAGTCAAAATACTTGCTCACCTTTCAGTGATTGCCCCCCTTTCAGTGATTTCCTGTGACACTGTATGTTTGTACACTCAACCGGGTGTGCCAGAGGGACTGGGGTTCTTGAGAAGATCAAAGCAAAAGAACAGAGGAACCATCCTATCCAGTGGCTCCACGGGGAGTAGGGCTACATGACTTTTAACCAGGCTGATTTATAATGAAGAGCAGATATCTGGTCTCCTTCATTGATCAATTCCACAGCCTGCGTTTTGCAGCTCATTCAAAAACTGAAGGCTGTGGTATTGAGGGGTACAACCAGAGACGAGAAAAAAAAAGTCAGGTATAGGAGCACCATGGTAAGGTCAAATAACTTGGTTCTCTTAGAATATATACGTCATCTTTTTTAAAATGGGGCTTTAAATACGTAAACTGTTCTAGTGACTGTTGCCAACTGTTTGATCTCTCCTCACCTTCACCAGGTCAAACTCACATGGCAGCATACCTGTGATAGAGCTCCTCCTCTAACAACTCCCTCAGGACCAGTGAATAGCATAAAAGAAGAACATTCCCACCCTCAGTATATAGCTTATAGCAGAGAATACTGGGGTCCTTAAACTTTCTTTTTTTAATGCTCTTCACTGGTCTTGAGAGAGTGGTTAGAAGTGGAGCCTTATCACAGGTATGCTGCCATGGATAGGCACCAGAAAAGGAAAAATACAATAAGTATATTGTACAATTTTCCATTTTTGTGACAAAAATAAATTTTGGTTGAACCAAAATTAACTTTAATTATACCCAATATTCCACGCAATACGTTTCTTTTCTTTATGTACTCCCAAGGCCTATTTTGTCTAATACATACCCAAGCTTTAAAATGTAACTCCACTTTCGTGGGGAAAAAAAATAGCAAATAAAGGAAAAATAATATAGCGTATACAATTGCAACACAAGTCATATTGTAATTGAATGTTATTAAAAATGACCTTTCCCTTTCAATCTATAAAAGTGGGTTTGTGGCACTGAATGCAGACAGTGTGGCTACAGGCACAAAAACAAATGCATTATTCATGCAGTACAGGTTCCAGTGCCCATGTGAATGAGGCCCAAGATATTTTGCATTGCATTTGTTTAGGGGGAAAACTTGTTGAAGGTTTGTTATTTTTTGTGAGATTCCACAACTCCTTGTTATGATCTATCTTCTACTGATATACTGTTTCCATGCTGAATTATATGGTTTGCTTGTTGTAAATTTGTTCAGTCCTTTTTTACCCAGCGGGTGTTGTATATATAAAGGTACATGTTATATATCAAAAGAACTGCTTATTCATTGTTTGCTTCTGGCTTGTTCTGCTGTTATCCATCTTGCCTTACAGTTGTGCTTTGTTCCAGAATCAAAATACACACACCTGGAAAAAGTTGCAGAGAATAATGGCTATGCCGTTACTGGAAAATGGAATGTATAGTACTTCTTCATTTATTTATCATGTTTAGGACCTGAAAGTACAACTCTGGTTCATTTATTAGTAAGGCAGATCGGAAATGCTGTATAAAAATACTTTATATTTACCACATGCAGCCAGCAGATGGCCTGTTAGGGCTGCAAGTGAAGATTTTGATGTGAATAACTTGAAAGGACTGCCTAATTTGATATTCTCCCGTGCTGCCAGGGATGGGCCCAGCCCTTTCTTCTCTGAGCTGGCCGTGCTCAGCTGTCAGCTAATTGCCAGCTCCTATCTCTCCACAGTGACTCACCATGATATCCTGCTCGTCAGTCCTGCCTACTTAAGCCATCCAGCCCAGATGATCTCTGACTTCGCCTTGGTCACATCTCCAGAACCTCTCTCCTGTGTTCCCGTTAAAGACTTGCTTGGCTGACATTCCTTCTGGCTCCAAATCCTGCTTGCTGTTCTACTATGCTCATCTCTGGCTCCCTGATGTTTTGGCTTGTCTGACTATGCGTTCCGGTTCCTGAACTCTGGCTATGTTTTGACTACGTTTACTCTGTTTACCTTTTTATTATTATTAAACAAGTGAGATTTAACTGTACTTCTGTCTCAGTCTGATTCATGGTTTCTGACGTGCACAGCTGAATAAGACCGGTCATAGATGGTTCAAATCTCGGCCAGTTCAGCAGAAACCGACTGAGATTCTAACCATGTGTGAGCAGGCAGAATGTACTAAGTCGATCGATAAATCAACTTGGGTACAACCAGAATGCCAATTTTCTCCCGGCAGAGATGGTCTCCCCCGCCCTCCGCCCCAACCCCCCCCGCCTGGGAGCAGACAATTGCTAGCCAGGAGCGATTCCCCTGTCAATACTGACTGTGTTGATGGGGGAATCATGTGAATTTTTGGTTGCAGGAAAGAAATTTGCACCGTCTATGGCCTGCATTAATATCACTTGCAATTAGCATAACCCCTACCCCTCTGGATTTGCAGAAGTTAGTAGATACCTGACTCTGCAATGTGCCTATGAACATAAAGCAAGTTTGCCCTAAAAACAATAAATATGGCAACTTCGGGCCCAAAATAGAAAAAATGGCTTATCCACCCCAACTGTACTGTACTATAGAAGCATTTCACTCTATCATACATAGCCTCAAGTAGATTGACCTAGTAGATATCTGTTCATGTTGGATATGATGTAGCACCCTCCTAGATAGGTGCTAGGGTTAGGTAAATGTAGTTCTCACTTGCTGCATTCAGTGGAGCTGCTGTTTTTTTGTTAGGTAAATCTAGTGTTGCTCAATGTAATCAGTGAAGCTGTGTTGATTAATTTGGTTTGTTCGGCATATCATTCGCTGCAGGTTTGATTGCTCTCTCTGCTTTCTGGAGAACTATGGATCTCTTTAGAACATAAGTGTGGAGCGAGGCAAATAGAATAGTTGTACAGCCCTGTAGGATGGCCCAGATGGCCGCTGGGAGTCTGTATAAATACTCTCAGGCACAGATCATCCAGGTCTTTTCCTGCAGGAGAGGAATACAGCCTAAGGGGGCTGGTTGCATGAATTCCTTCCCTCTCCCACTACCCTGTCCATTTGTAGTCAAACAAACAATTGGTTACTGTCAGTATGGATCCCAGTACACTGTTCTAGTTTTATGCACAAGGAAAACGTGTTAGCCAGTCCAGCAGTCTGCTAACATGTTTTGCTTACACATACTGTACAGTCAGATCATTATATGAAATGGCCTTCAAAAAAATTTGTACCTATTTTAGCATACCTTTTAGATTACACAAATTCACGTATTCAAGTGTAAAATCGGCGCAATCAGGGATATCTAACAAATTAAAATAGTCCTTTTATATACTGTATACAGTATGTGTGCCTATGCCTCTGCTTCCACTTGCACTATTAATGCTGCGTACGCATGAGCAGAATGTCCGACAGAAAAAGTCAGACGGAAGCTTTTCATCGTCTATTCCGATCGTGTGTATGCCTCATCTGACTTTCTTTTTAGAAAATTCTGACGGACCTAGAAATGGAACATGTTTTAAATATTTCTGACGGAACCAATTCCTATCGGGAAAACCGCTCATCTGTATGCTGTTCCGACATACCAAAAACAACACATGCTCTGAAGCAAGTACGAGACGGAAGCTATTGGCTACTGGCTATTGCACTTCCTTTTTCTAGTCCCGTCGTACGTGTTGTATGTCACGGCATTCTGGGCGGTCGGACTTTGGTGTGACCGTGTGTAGGCAAGACCGCTTGAGCGGAGAAACCTTCAGAGTTTATTTTGACGGCAAAACCAGTCGTGTGTACAGGGCATAAGTGTTCCAGACACCCTCAATCTTATTCATAAGATCATACAATGCAGTGCTGCTTAGGATGCCATAGTGTCCACAATATCATTAAATAAATGTAATACATATCTCACGATTAAACACCACGATAATCTGAACATCAAACGGCAAAAATTAACCTGCATGCTGAATTACCTTTCCTGTTATATACACTTTTCATATTGTGAGTGGCATTTTAATCTTTAGTTAAATTGGGATCATTTTAACATTAAAACACTATGATGGTTTTAATTTTTTCTGATGGAGAACGTTGGGGCTATTGGCAGATTCATCTTACCTTTTGCATAAGCTGTGGCGTGTTTCCTATTGGGCTCAACCTAAGCCCCTTGTGGGTAGATTGACATGGGCCCCAACGCTCTCCATCAGTTGGACCTTTGATAGCATACAGCGGCAAAGCTTTTTGTGCTTTTAAATGATGCAGATGTCCAGGATATATGTTTGTGTTGTCACTTTATATGTAGCTTATTGTTAAAATGTCTAACTGTACCCCCCCTCCTCCCTTTTTTTTTCATTATAGGTATATATGTTTTGTATTATAACCACTTACCCCTTTAGAAGAAAAAAACTCTAAGTTCTCGAAGCGCATTGGGTTCAGCTCTGTCTTTATGATCCACATTGACAGAGAACTGTGATTGTCCACATATATTTATTAACAAGATTCATTAAATTGTAACCACATCAGTATTTTTATACTATTTTGAATTTTTTTACTAGGTGTTAATAAAGCTTTTTGTTAGAATCCTTTAATTTATGTTGGAGGTCATGCCCTAAAAAATCCCAATAGAGGGTCAAGTCCATATAGTCTATTCTATTAGGGATGTGGGCACCTTCTCCTATCCCCTGTAAAAGCAAATAGCATACACATATTATATGAAAAGTGTATATAATTGGAAAGATTTTTTGCACGAAGGTAATTTTTTGCTGATTGATGTTTACGGTATCATGGTGCTTAATTGTGAGATATTTATAAGACGTATTCTGATGATTTTGGAACACTATAGCATCCTAAGCAGCGCTGCATTCTATGATCTTATGTACGTTGTACGCAGATTCACTTTTTTTTTTTTTTTTTTGCTGCACCCCTCACCAACTCTCTGCTGGTAATTTTGAACCAGTCGAAAAGACACATCAACAAGGCTTGAAAAAAAAATCTTCTTTATATTTCCAGTGATAAGTGCTCTGCCTCACAATAAACTTCACATTGATTTAAAATTTTTCAGCAGATCTGTCCCGAACCCATTCAAAGTATGTACTTTGGGCTGTTTTTGTCCACAGTGCAGTCATTTATCAGCAATCAATGTTTGTTATTTACTTTAAACATAATTTGCTGTATGTAAACCAGCAGAAAAATGATGAATACGGCACCTATTGATTGCCACTGAAAGCAAATTTGTCAAATGTTGTTTAAGAATGCTGTGTAATTTCCATTTCCTAACTGTCAAACTGTGCAGAAATGATTCATTACACAAGCAGTTTTAGGGTAGAAATTCACTCTGTCCATTCATGATGATATTTTAAGTGACTGTCTGGGTATCATACAACAAGGCTATAGAAATGACAGAATGTAACTAATGTAACTCTGGAATGAAGAACTCCGATGACTAATCTAAAACTGTCACCCACTGCCAATGTTGTTATTACAAAAATATTATTTTCTTAAAAAAGAATTTCAATTTTAAAGGGAGACTTAAATATATCCCAAGTATATTATTGTAAAGTTTATCTTCAAGTTATATATACTGTATATATATATATATATATATATATATATATATATATATATATATATAAAGGCTCATGCATACAGGATGTTAACAAATGCCAGAGCTGCTGCCAGGAAAAAGTAGTGTTAAAAAGGTGCTGTTAGCCACGTTTTTGAATAGCGTTTATGGGAGTTTATAGGCGTTTTTCCACATATTTTGGCGTTAGCGTTTTTTGTTTTTTTTTTCAGTAAAAACACTCCCTATAATGTTGTCAGGGCTGGGCTCTCAGTCCTTCCTTCTCTGTGCTCAGGTCGCTCAGCTGTCGGTTAATTGCCAGAACCCATGGTTCCACAGCTCACCTGTTGATCATCTCCTGCTCGTCAGTAAAGCCCACAGCCAGCCCCTCCTGGCTATTTAAACTGCCTGGTTCATTTAATCAATTGCCTTCGCCTTGGTCAACATATCTAGAGACTCTTTGCTGTGTTCCTGCTGAAGACTTGCCTGGCTGACGTCCCTTCTGGTTCCTTATCCTGTCTGCTGCACCTCTGACTACACTGATTTCTGGCTCCCCGATTTCCTGACTTGTTCTGAGTACCCAATTTGGCTGCCGAACCCTGGCTATGCTTTGACTACGTTTACCAGTTGTACCATTTTTACCATTTTATTAAATGTGATTTTTTACTGCATTTTCTCTTTCCATCTGTTTCATGGTTCCTGACAAATGTAAAAACTCCTAAAAATGCTAAACGCTTGTTACAACGTTTCTTGGCATTTTTAGTTTTTACAGCTTAACAGCCTCTGCTCCTGGACGCACAGGCTGTTGTTTTTTTCTACTGTCCCTAAACGCCTAATGCCTCCAAACGCCTCTGACAGTTTATGTGTGCATGGACACATAGGCTAACATGGAGGGGCATTTAGAGGCAGTTAAAAAAATCATCAGACGCCCCTAACAGCAGCTGTAAAAATGTCCTGTGTCCATGAGCCTATATATATATATATATATATATATATATATATATATATATATATATTTCCCCCCTCACCTTCAAGGACAGCTACTTGAGAGATGATCGTCTCCGCCCTCTACAGGAAACACAAATCAGATAGAATTTAAAAGGCCCCTCCCTTTCCTCTGACCCTCAGTTGTTTTGTGTTTCCAGTCGCTCCAGGAGCACCGACACGTTTTTTGTTTTCCTATGGTCTGGTAACTGTGGTTGGTGCACCCCCCTTCTCTGGTTTCATCCAGTACTGGTTGTGGCTAAGTCCTGGATGATGGTCTGTACCAGAAGGGTTCCCTATTTCTAAGGGTTACTTGCCTTTGAAAATGCTGGCAACTCCCTTCCTTTCCCCAGCGCTGCTGTGTGGAACTGTGTCCTCCCAAATGCTTCATTCTGGTGTACCAAGATGGCATCAGAAGGACTTCCTGTGATGCAACAGGAACCGGAAGTCACATGACGCCGAGTTCTCATAAGGAGCATGGTGTGGAGACACTGAGGACATGCTGTAGGGGAATGGCCTGCTAAAAACGCCATTCTAGGTGCAGTTTTTGCGGTACAGCAGCAGTCTTCTCGGCAACCGTTCTCCGCTTGCTTCATGGAGCTTGAGGACAGGTGTGAGGATGGAACATCCGCTCGTATTGAACCAGCGGCAGCATCCGGATCCCATACTGCCCCCAAGGTAAGCCCTGGTCTGTGGATAGCTGCAGCAAGGGACTTCTTTTGTATGGATCCTTTTTTCATGGCCCTTGTTTCTGCTCTCTTCTAGGCCAAACCGGTGAAGAAGAAATGTGGGAACTGTAGGGCCAGGCTCTCTAATAGTTACAAAAAGCTATTTTGTGAGGATTGTATCCCACCCAGAGCTAGTTCAGAGTCTTCCTCCTTTAGGGAGTTAATGACTTCTATGAAGGAGGTAGTGGATTCTTTTCGGTCACTGAATGACAGGGTTGCTAGTATAGGCCCTTCCTCCTCTAGACCCATAGCTCAAGATCCTTCAACATCTGCCAGGTCCCTTCCCTTATTAGTATCTGAGACTATTAGTTCACGCAATGCCTCTGATCTGGAGGAAGGTGAGAGTTCAGTCTCTTCATCTGATGAAAAGTCTGCATCAGAGGAGGATGCAGGTAGCTCATCCAAGTATCTTTTTCCAGTGGAGGATATTGATGAACTATTAAAAGCAATTTATACCTCAGAGCAAATTGAGATACCTCAGCATGCTCAATCTGTGCAGGATAAAATGTATAGAGGCCTTCAAGGACGGAAATCTAGAACCTTTTCGGTGCATCAGTCTCTTAGAGACATGATTCTATCTGAATGGAAAGAACCTGGAAAAAAGGTTGTTCCAATCCAGAGGACACAAAAGAAGATTTCCTTTTCAGCCTGACTTTGAGGAGGTTTTCTTTAAGTGTCCTAGATTAGATGTCCCTATGTCACAGGTGTGCAAAAGAACAGATCTTTCTTTTGAGGATTCTGGGGTCCTTAAGCATAAGGCCTGGGATGCTTCAGCTTTTTCTTTAGGCCCAGCGGTTGCATCTACCTGTGTGGCCAGAAATTTAGATGTATGGGTACAGCGTCTAGATGAGCTTCTGGCATCTGACACCCCCAAGGATGAGATTAGAGAATCTCTCCCACTCATTGCCAAGTCAGTCGCCTTCCTAGCTGATGCAGCAGCAGATTCAGTGAAATCCGCAGCTAGGGCTTCTACTCTCATTAATTCAGCTAGGCGAGCTATCTGGCTTAAATCTTGGGAGGGTGACCTTACCTCCAAGAATAAGCTCTGTGGCATTCCTTTCAAAGGTAAACTGTTGTTTGGTTCTTCCTTAGAAGAAGTCTTATCTCGTTCCTCTGAGAAAGGTAAACGATTCCCTTCTTCCCAAAGAAATAAGGCCCAGAATAAGAGGCCTTTTCGTGGCTTCCAGAACAAGGCTAATTTTAAAGCCAACAGGCAACAGGCTAAAAAGAAATGGTCCTTTAACAAAGACAAACTCAAAGGGGGAACTCCCTTTGCTCCTTCAGCCCCTTCCAAGAGTACCTAGTGACGCCAGGTTAGGGGTAGGGGAAGATTGTGCCATTTCATCAAGGAATGGGCAGAGATTTCCACCAATTCCTTCATCCTTCAAACTCTGTTAAAGGGTTACAGATTGGAATTCAAAAATCTCCCCCCCAGAGGTTTTTTCTTAACCACCTGCCGAGAGACCAAGAGAGAGGGCAAGCCATGTTGAATTTGATCTCTGTGTGGGAAACAGAGGGAGTTATTTCTCCTGTCCCAGAAGATCAGAAATTCCAGGGATTTTATTCTCATGTCTTTCTGGTCAAGAAAGCTTCTGGCGGCTTTCGTATGGTCATAAATTTAAGCGTCCTGAACCAATACATAGTTTACAGACGTTTTCCGCATGGAGAACATTTATTCAGTAAGAAATCTGTTGTTACCAGAGGTCTTCATGGTGACCCTGGACCTTCAGGAAGCTTATCTTCATGTACCAATCTGCCAGAGCCACCAAAGGTTCCTCAGGTTTGCAGTGCTCGTGGGAAACGAGCCGTCTCATTGACAGTTCAATGCCCTTCCTTTTGGTCTCTCGGCAGCACCAAGGATTTTCACAAAAATCATAGCCGAGGTCATGGCCTTTTTTTGGATTCAAGGTGTACCAATCGTCCCATATCTAGACGATTTTTTGATTTTTTCTCAGGGCAAGGAGTCCCTTATTCAGGACCTACAGTTGGTTTTGCGGACCTTTCAAAAATTAGGGTGGAAGGTCAACCAAAAGAAATCTTGCCTAGTACCCTCACAGAGCATTCTTTTCCTGGGTTATCTAATAGACTCTGTTGCCCTAAAGATTTTTCTCCCCAAAGAGAAAATTGTGAAAATTCTTCTCTCTGTGCAGACCTTCAAACTGCTCCCTCAGACCTCCCTTCGGCGAATCATGCAATTGCTGGGACTTATGACTGCAGCCATTCCAGGGGTGCCTTGGGCTCAATTGCACTCCAGGCCCCTTTAGGCTTTCCTTTTGCTCCATTGGGACCACAGGTAAAATTCTCTGGATCAGCTGGTAAAACTACCAGAAGGGAATTTTCTAGATCTCGCCTGGTGGGAGCAGCGAGAACATCTGCTGAGGGGGAAGGATTGGGCACAGCATTGCCCAGTCAAAATTACCACAGACGCTAGTCTGTGGGGTTGGGGTGCTCACTCACAGGGCTGGCAGGCTCAAGGAGCCTGGTTGCCAGAGGAAGCAGGTCGCTCCTCGAATTTCAGAGAACTTCTGGCTGTGAGGAAAGCACTTATGTCTCTGGGAGAGAGGGTCTATTCAAAGGACCTATTAATATTTTCAGACAATGCCACAACAGTGGCGTACTTGAACAAACAAGGGGGCACTCGCTCTGAATCACTTGTGTCATTAACGCAGCAGATTCTGTCCTGGGCAGAAATCTATGTCTTTTCAGTAAGGGCAGTTCACATCAAGGGGTCAGAAAATGTGCTAGCGGACTTTCTGAGCAGGGTGAGCATCAGTTCCAGCGGTTGGGAGCTACATCAAGGCACGTTCCAGGAGGTGGTGCTAAGATGGGGTCTCCCCACAGTGGATCTTTTTGCCTCCAGTCTCAACAAGAAACTACCGGCGTTCTTCTCTCTGGAGAGAGAAACAGGGTCCTTGGGGACGGATGCACTGTCCTTCCCTTGGGACTTCAGCCTGGCCTATGCCTTCCCTCCTTTTCCCCTTTTGCCCCTAGTGGTTCGGAAGATTATTCAGGACAGAGCAGAAGTCGTTCTGATTGCCCCCTGGTGGCCTAGAAGGAGTTGGTTCTCCTCTCTGAAGGCCCTATCTGTGTATCCTCCCTGGCCCCTTCCAGTTCGGAAGGATCTACTCCATCAGGGACCAGTATTGCATCCAAACCCTCAGACCTTCCATTTGACGGCCTGGAGGCTGAGCGGCGCATCCTACAGTTAAGTGGATGTTCAGAGAGGGTTATTCATACTGTCCTGGACAGCCGTAAACTGGTCACAAGAAGAATCTATGGGAAAGTTTGGAAAACTTTTATTTCCTGGCAAAGGAAATTTGGTTTAGATTCTTTTTCCACTCCCTGCATTTTAGATTTTCTGCAGGAGGGAGTGGAAAAGGGGCTCTCTGTCAACACCCTTAGGGTTCAGGTTGCTGCCCTATCTTTATTTTCAGAGAGAAGACTAGCGGTAGATCCCTTAGTCAGGAGGTTCCTTTTAGCCAGATCTAGACACACTCCCAGGATCCTTAAACATGTCCCCCCTGGGATCTGTCGTTGGTATTAAATGCACTAACAAGGGCTCCTTTTGAGCCTTTGCATGAGGCTTCCCTGAAAATTATTTCTTTGAAGTTGTCCTTCCTTTTGGCTATTACGTCAGGACGAAGGATTTCTGATCTAGAGTCCCTTTCCTGTAAAGATCCCTTTCTGAGAATTTTAGAGGATAGGGTGGTGATTAAACCTGATCCACTCTATCTATCCAAAGTTTCTTCCAACTTTCATAGGTCCCAGGAAGTAGTCCTCCCTAGTTTTTGCACCTCTCCCAAAAATGCGGAAGAGGAAAGGTTTGGTCTTTTAGACGTAAAGAGATGTCTTCTACTTTATCTAGAAAAGACCAGTGGATTTAGGAGTTCCTCCCAACTGTTAGTTTTGTTCAGTGGCCCCAAGAAGGGATATAAGGCATATAAAGCGTCAGGTCGCACCCCTCCTGCTAGAATTAGGGCCCATTCAACGAGATCCATGGCCACATCGTGGGCAGAAAGAGCGGGAGCTTCATGGGAAAATATCTCTAAAGCTGCCGTCTGGTCCTCCTCTCATGCATTTGTCAAGCATTATAGAGTTCAGATGATTTCCAGCCAGGACCTTTCCTTTGGTAGGAAAGTGCTTCAGGCTGTCTTCCCTCCCTAAGGTATAATATCTTGCTTATCCTCTCAAGTAGCTGTCCTGGAAGGTGAGGGGGGAAAACCCCCGTTAGACTTACCGGTAACGGTATTTCCAGGAACCTTCCAGGACAGCGTCTATATTCCCACCCTATTCTATTTTTTCACTGGTCAACTATGTTTTCCTGGTGGTGGTGTGTTTTATGTTTTCTATTTTTTTTCCTCTGCCGAGTGCACCTTCGGTGGAGGTTACTTGATCTTCTAAACAACTGAGGGTCAGAGGAAAGGGAGGGGCCTTTTAAATTCTATCTGATATGTGTTTCCTGTAGAGGGCGGAGCCGATCATCTCTCAAGTAGCTGTCCTGGAAGGTTCCTGGAAATACCGTTATATATATATATATACACACTGTATATATTTAAAAAGAACATTTTTCTTAGTAGTGTTTGGAAAGATTAGAACTTCTGCCAGGTTTTCTTTTGCTGTTTATGTCTCCACTGGGGAGTTTTAACCTCACTTACTCTGTGAAAGTTGCCTATCCAACATTTTTACAAGAGATGCACCGAAATTTCGGCAGCGAAACATATCAGGGGTGTTTTCGGCATTTTGCCGATAGAGAAAAAGGTGCCAATAATGGCGCTGAAAATGCACGCAGTGATTTTACTGTGCTTATGGTGTGTTTTCATAGGTCATGTGACTCAAAAACCGTAACAAAAATTTAACATTTTTATTGATGCGTTATTGATGTATTTTCAATACATTTCAACGGGGATCTGCGTTTTGGTGCAGTTTTTTTAAGTGACCAAAAATGCAGCAAGTAAGATTTTTAACACCACAATGGAAGCGCAATGAACCAGTCTGAAGACATACATAGAGATTAAAGGGATACATTTTTCTTGAGCTTTTCTTGTGCTAAAGGTGCTGATAATGGCTGACAATAAATTCATGTTCATTTAAATTCATGATATTAATTAAAACGTTGAAAATAATAAAATGATATATATATATATATATATATATATATATATATATATATATATATATATATATATATATATATATATATATATATATATATATATATATATATATATATATATATATATATATATATATATATATATATTTTTTTTTTTTTTTTTTTTTTTTTTTTTTTAAACTGTCATTTTCGATTTCATATTGAATTTTTGGTTTTGGCACCATAATTTCAATTCATGCACCTCTAATGTTTACTTTAATTCAAAAGACTGTTGTTTCCTTAATATGTACGGTAAGTTACTGTTTAAGTAAGTAGCAAAAACAAAGGCATTTTACCTCGTTTTTTTTTAAGTGCAACCTCCCTCTCATGCTTCAGTGTGTAGGTGTGAGGTTTCTGTAAACTCTGAGAGATCTGGTGCTTTAATTAGTGAATGCCTGCATGTTCATAAGTTAAATTTTTTACCATTTGGAAAATGTGAATACTGTACTAAAACTATAGGATCCATACTTATAAGAGCAATAACATAAAGAAATATAATGCCATTATGAAGTGTTTAAGCCCCATAGTAGATAAGTGGTGTTCCGTTTTTAGTTTAAAGAATACCTCCACTTTTGTTGATAACATTTTTTTCCCATCTGGGTGATCTATGTACATTACAAGGATTTTAGCAAACTTTTGCAGATTCCTACCTTTTGTTATCCTAAAGGAATAGCTGTTTGTTTGTCTGTGTACATGGGCACAGTGAATCTGTATGAGCGTGATTTTATAATTATCAATCAGCTGCTGCACCTGCAGGGCTCTAATGAGGAAATTGGCAGAGTCTGCATTTTTTTAGACATGATTTTGCTTTGAGAGCATCTTACCAAAAATTACATTTGCAGACTTATGAGAAAATTAGTAAGCCAATCACACAAGCAGGAAATGACATTTTAAGGGGGCGTTTTGTAAACCATCTGTGTAAAGAACACCTCCAGGTAGCCATATTGCATTGCATTTTACAGCAAATTACAGCACTGTAGATTGAAAGGGAAAGGTAATTTTTAATAACATCAATATACAATATGAGTTGAGTTGCAATTGCTATTTCCACGAAAATGGAGTTAGCCTTTAAAGTGAATCTGTCACAAATCCGGACAGTTCAAATCGGTCTTCAATTTGAATAAAAGTTCCAGAGATAATGGCCGCTCAAAGGGTTAGTTCACCTTTACCACAAAACTGTCAATGCAGGTAAGGGCTAATAACCAAACAGTGCAGCGCTACCAATTATTGGTTATGTAAATATATTATATACGAGTGAGAATGCCAAGCTTAACTCAACAAGGGATGTATAAAATACAGACACTCTGTGAACAAAACACAGATATAATGACACAAACAATTTTATGCAAATTACCTTGCAAATCGAGCATCCTATTTGGCTTAAATAAATCAACTCCTTTGAGTAAGAGCCATCTATTTAGGGGCCACTCTAGACTGGAAGCCTTTTTTTGACCTGCTACTCTGGAACCATCCAGTGTCTTAGGTCTTGGCGGGGCTTCACCTACTTCAGAAACTCCTGGGGAGAATTAAGAAAATGTTGTGCATGCAAATGGTATTTGTTTTGCTGGTAAATTCTCAAGTTATACAACTGTATTGGTCCATGGTATTTTTGTTGCCAGATTCTACCCATAAGCTTTCCAGCACTGACCATAAAGGTATGCAGGCACCTTGGTACAGAGGCCATTGTTACTCTAGATGTCTCTGATCCTGAGATTTAGCCTCCATAGAAATCCCATTGCTGTTACTCTGCAGGTGAAGAGCAAGCAAGCAACTACCCCTTTCCACACTGCTTACTCCTTTATATATATATATATATATATATATATATATATATAGTGGTGTAACTACTAGCCCCTTATGGGCTACATGCTACCCCATTATTGTCAAATAATTTCCAGAGGCGCTTTACTTCTAAGATTGAAAGTCTCAGCAGTTTTGCACAATACTGTTGCACAGAACCATGGACCACCATCCATGGATATTCCCAATTATATCAGTTCTCCTTATTCAGTTGTTGCTTCAATGTATCGTTAAAGTGTATCTATACCCAAAACTTTGACTATTTTATCCAAAGCCTAAAATATTTAAGGATAGAACCCCTATCATGTTTTACTGCTTCCCAGAGCTCTGTGTGAGCTCTGTTAGAGAGATTTCTCCTCACTTTCTGTTCTGGGGACTTTTTAGTAGATTGAAAATATGGGAAAATTTGCACCAGGGAAACAGACAACAAAAAAGTGACAGGAATTCTAGCATTCTCCTACTACTCTTTTTATATCATCAATAGATTTTTACTTGAAATTCCAAATAAAGTACACAGGATAAGCATACATAGATACATAGACGCATATGTACTAAGTATTGCATGGTAAATAGAAAAAGGAACAAAGGAGTTAAAGATTACGTAACACAGACAATTCAAATCTACAAATCGCATCAATACAAAGGCAGTATATTGGTACGACTCATCACTAGATTACGTTTCGCTTTTTTGACCCGAACTCCAAACATTTTTAATTTTGTTTGTGTGGGAGATTTCTCCTCACTTCTGTACTAGGGACAATCTTAAAATAAAGGACAATAAAAAAGGAATTTTTCAACAAAGCTCATGATTATAGTAAAACGTGACAGGGGTTCTCAAATCGTTCCCCACTCTATCCAAAATAAATACATAAAAATGATATACTATAATACTAGATTTTTTCTTTTAAAATTACTAAGTAAAAATGTATTTAAACTGATCATGCTAAATTAAAATATAGCAGACACGGAGGGGTTGCCATTCAAAATTGGTCAAAATTCATAAACAGGATCTTAATGTAAATATTTCCATGTACATATTATTAAAATTTACTAATCCTAGAAAATAGGGTCAGTCTTACCTACGGATATTATGAAGTTTACTGAAGATTTATGTCTTCAATGAAGTTTTCTTTTAAAATGTCACAGGCTTTCTTTACATTTAATACACACTACATCGTTACAAAAGCTAGACCAATTAAAGATGTTATTTTTATATTAAATATTAAATATTTCAAGAGTTGGAATTCTTCTAGTGTTGACAGGTAAAGCCACTACATAATTGCTGCAAATTGACAGAACAGGTTTGCAGACGAATGGTAGATTAATATTTATCTTAGTTGAGGCTGCAGGGCCAGTTGCACAGATTTGATAAAACATGAAAATCTCATTCTCTCTCATACCCAGTGGAGCTAACATCCAGCTGTCCTTATTATATTAGCTGATATATAATAAGATGTCTGAGCGGTTTCAATGTGAAGCAGCTTGGGGCTGTAAAATAGCAATGAGCACACCGCAAATTCTGCCTAATGGATCAGGAAATGAGCACTGAGCACAAGACTTAACACTGGCCATTAAACAAACTCAAAAGTGAGGCGACCCATATGTTTTATCATGCGTGATGTCGTTCTCACCTAGGATGAGTTGTAGGGCACCAAAGCTTGTGCTTTACCTAGAAAATATGAGCAGGGACTGCTAAAAGGTTCACATAAAACCTTTTTTTAATGAGAGCCACATTGAATTAAGAAAGCAGAGAGTAGTCGAGTAAGCAGCAGCTAAATAATAACTTCATTCTGCTTCTTCCCATTGTGAAGCACAATAATATTCATAATATTGTAACTGATCTAAAAGTAGACATCTGCCTTGGATTTATGTCTAGCTAGAGATATATCAAGTGTTTTTTAGCAAGTGCTTATCAGGCTGAATGGAATCTTCTTAAAAACAAGCAGAAGTTGAGAAGATGTCATTTAAAGTGACAGGAACAAAGTGATATAAAGCTGAAAAAGTGGAACACATAAAGGTAAGATGGGTTTAAAAATAGGTCTCGGGTGACTGCTTAGCAAACTCACTTTGTCCGAAAATAACTGATATGTCTACTTTTTGTGAACTCCGGAGGTAATGGTCTTGATAACATCTGCAAAAGCTAAGCTTTATCGGTCTATATATAAAAAACAAAAACAAATCCTGGCATATTGGCTTGCCTGCATCAATGGTGGTCATTTGTTGGCATTTATAAAGCAAGCTGGGAGATGTTGTAAAAGGAGCATTCCAGTAAATGCAAATGATGGTATTATGTAAATTTCTTTAAATGGTCATTTTACCTTCTAAGAAAAAATGCACATATTTTTGCAGAAAAAAATGTGCATTTATTCATTTTCCCTGCAGGAGCCTGGAAAGTATTTCACTCATAATCAGTGGATCAGGGGTGCAATGCCAGGCTTTTCCTGACAAGCCCTGCGGCTTTCAGCCTGTACCTCAGATACCGGCTTACTGTTTACAAGCAGGTTGTGAATGGACTATGAGTGGGTAGTAAACTGTGAATGAATGACACAGCCATGTGGGTGGAGCTTGTCTGGGTGTTTTTGAATTGTGACAGCAGGAAGAAGATCCCTCGCCCATTGTCACACTGAGGCGGGGAGCAGGGGGAGAACCGGAACATGGGTGGAACATGTAACATGTTCTTAAAGGTGCACTTAGCCTTTAATGAATATGTGATGAATCTGGACCTAGGCAAAAGAGCAGCATGGGTCTCCAATGGAAATAATTTGATGCACTGGTTTTTGGGACAATAGGGAAAAAAAGAGGGATTTTAAGTGTCTTTGGAACAAATATAGGATACACTTCCAGTGTTTCAATTATTGGGTGTTTTATGTTTACCATTAGGGATGGTAATGGTACAATTGTTTTACTTCTGAACATATACTGGACTTTGATGTTAATTTTATTTTTGTAGAATGGTTGAATATGTAATAAATATATGCTGATTTGATGCAAATAAAGCTTTTAAAGTTAAAAAGAAAATCAGGATTTTGTTTCAGTGTGCCAGTTAACCAGTAGGAAAATGCATGCAAATTTTTGCATTAAAATTTTTTTTAAAATTAGTCTTTAATTTTTTCTATGCCGCAAAATTGTGTGACATGGATTTATTTTTAGACAGAGCCACTGATATGGTTTTGTTAATCAAAAAAATCCAGTAATCACACAAACACTGACATAGTTTTGTTCATTAAAAAAAACAAACATATGATCACCAAGTAAGTGCAATTTTGCTCATTCCCAGTAACAGGAGAATCTTTGTTGTTAAAGCAGCACTTCAGTCTCTCAATCAACAAATATTATTTTTTAATCCTCATGCTGCTAGCATTAGTAAATAGATAGGAAAGTATGTCATATTTACTTATTTTAAACATTTTTTTCACATTTCTTCAGTTGCTTCCTGGTTTCATGCCTAGGCAAATTATGCCATACATCCCAGGAGTCTTCAAGAGGGGAGGAGAGGAGGAGGGTTTTTCTCAGCTAAGCACACTTTCCTGCATGCATGTCTGTGCTAAGGGCAGATGTATTCCAGGAAGTGAATGCTGCATGAATCATTTGCCTTTACTCAGGGTGGCGACGGCCAGAAATGCTAGTTGGTGTTTTTAAAAGTGTTTTCTCAACAAAGTAAAGTATGGAGACATGCATGGATGGGGGAGTTTGTTTTAAATATTAAAAATGTATTATATACCGTTTTTGGTTTGTGGTGCTCAGATGCAGTAAAGAGCCGCTTTAATGTATATTTCCAAGCTTTATCAATATGAGGAACATTAGGAAAACCTAAATTACACTGGAAATCCAGAACAAATGCCTATTTTGGCAAATTGTTTTTAAAAGTGTGTTTAAAGACTGCAAATTTGCATTTTGATTCTGATAAATAATTTATTGGCAATATATATGGTTAATGTCGGGTGATATGACTTTTCATAAACATACTCCTAGAAGTAGTAATTCTAGGACAAATATAATAGATTGACCTGATAATTTGTAGGCAACTTATTGAGTCGAGCAGGAAAGTATGTGAGAATTATATGCCAATTTAATGTGGATGCTTGTCTGGGTGCAGTTTTATGAACATCCCTAACGTATGATTTATTTTTAATATTATCATAAAGATGTTATCACTAGACTAGCAGCAGATGAGGTTTTTATTAGATATTTAGTAAGCTGGAACACATGTAATAGCTCTCTGGAGTTTGTTTATGCTCTTGTAGGTCCCAGAAGGACCCATGTGTTGCCTGATATAGCTCAGTTGAGGCTGCAGGTAAGCTGTGCATTTAAGGTGTTGGGTCTATTGCTGTTGCACAATATTGTATTATTGTAGGTGCTTGCGGTGGAACAATCCATTTTAAACAAAACAAACGTTAAGAACCCTTTCACGCGGTTGTGCCAATCAGGTCCGCCTGTCAATTTTTCAGGCGAAACTGATCGGAATCTCCATGCATTTCCATGGACAGGCAGTTGTAAATGGACTTGTGTCCGTTAACACCCACCTACCACTGATTTCATCCAGGTCTGGAAAAAAAAAACAGAAAAAGACGGTATCCTTTTCCATTTTTCCAGACCTAAATGTGACGGATCGAATGTAGTCTGATGTAAACGGACACAAGTCTGTGTCAGGGCTGGCTCAGCCCTTCCTTCTCTGAGCTGGATGCTCAGCTGTCGGCTACTTGCCAGCTCTCATCTCTCTCCACAGTTAACCAGCTGTTGTGGATCTGCTCGTCAGTCCCGCCTACTTAAAGATCTCCAGCTCACTTCATTTATGCCTTCGCCTTGGTCACATCACAAGAAACCATCTCCTGCGTTCCTCGTTTTAAGACTGGCTTTGCTGCCATCCCTTCTGGCTCCTTATCCTGCTTGCTGTTGCTCTACTTGGATCCCTGACTTCTGGCCTGGCTGATTACCCGATTTGGTTACTGAACCCTGGCTTGGCTGACTACCCGATCCAGTTACTGGACTCTGGCTATGCTTTGACTACGCTTACTCTATTTACCTTTTTATTTTTATTAATACACAAGTGTGATTTTGCTGTACTTCTGCCTCAGTCTGGTTCATGGTTTCTGACAGTAGGCGAAGGCCATGAATTCAGAAGATACAGTCAATCCACTTGTTGGTAATATTTTTTTCAGATTGGATGAGCAAGATCACCACATGGATCAGTTTGCCATGGCGTTACAAACGCTCCTGAGTTGCATGGCTCACCTGGAATCCCCCACTGTGGCTGCTCCGGTACAACCTAAGTTGCAGGCCGTCCCTGCTGCTGCGCCAGTCTCTGTGCAGGCACCCATCTTGAGTATTACCTCTATAAGAGTTATGTCTGGATCTGCCCCGCTTCCCCATCGATTTGGGGGCAATCCAGTTCAATGCAGAGGGTTTCGCAACCAAGTTGAGATATACTTTGAGATGCTGCCCCAGGCATTTCCCACGGACAGAAGAAGAGTAGGGTTCGTGATATCTTTGCTTTCTGAGAGAGCCTTGGCCTGGGCTAACCCTCTATGGGAGACGCAAAAACCTGTTGTCTTGAGTTACCCTGAGTTTGTGGCCTCCTTTAAAAGGGTATTTGACATTTCTGCACGCTCCGCTTCTGCTGCTAAGTGCCTCATATCCATCAAACAGAGTACGAGAACTGTTGCCGACTACGCCATTGAGTTCCGTACTCTGGCAGCAGAGGTTGCTTGGAACAATGAGGCCCTCGTGGCTGCTTTTTCTCATGGTCTCTCGGATTCCATCAAGGATGAGATAGCAGCCCGAGATATACGCACTGAGCTGGAGAGCTTGATCTCGTTTGCCATCCTCATTGACTCCGGACTCAGACTTTCTTTTAAGGAGCACTTGCGGAAGCCTCCTGTACCTTTGCCTTCAAGCTTTGCAGTCCCACCCGTGCCTCCCTCACCTCCCATGCCTTCTGGTACCAAGTCGGTCAGTGAAGATGAACCCATGCCCTTTCGCTTCACGTGTCTCTCTGTGGATGAGAGAGCCTTTAGGAGGAGGAAGAGATTGTGCCTTTATTGTGGGCAGGCAGGTCACTTTTTGAAGTCTTGTCCTACCCATCCTGGGAACACCCGAATCTTGAGGTCCTGTCATGGACAGACCTTAGGTGGTGTTGTGTCGTCCCCAGTTATCCAGAAGGATAAGCCCCTGGTTTCAGTCACCCTTTCTTGGGCTAAGTTGTCTATCGAGATACAGGCTCTAATCGACTCTGGGGCTGCAGGCCTGTTCATTGATGCTGCCTTTGTATAAAAGCACTTGATTCCACTGCAGCTGCGTGACACTCCACTGTCCATTGAGGCTCTTGACGGGAGACCTCTACAGCCTGCCCATGTGACTCATGAGACGGTTCAGTTGTCCATGGCCGTAGGGGCTCTTCACCATGAGATAATCCAATTCCAAGTGATTTCCTCGCCTAAGTTTCCGCTGGTTATTGGTTATCCTTGGTTACAGAGGCACAACCCCTCTTTTGATTGGCTCCATGCTGAGGTCATCTCCTGGTCACCACAATGCAGTGAAACATGCTTCCGGAAGGTAGCCAAGGTCCTGTGTACCCCTTTACTCTCCTCCCTTCCAGAGGCGTGCTGTGAATTTATCAATGTCTTTGACAAAGGTGGATGGAGGAGCATGGAGGAGTATGTTGCAGACGCATTTTCTCGGAGTTTCATCCACAAATCCTCGTCTCCTGCTGGCGCTGGTTTCTTCTTTGTGAAGAAGAGGAGAACTGAGACCTTGTATTGATTATAGGGGTCTCAATCGTTTCACGATTAAGAATGCCTACCCGATCCCATTGATTACAGAGTTATTTGACCGTCTCAAGGGATCAACGGTTTTTACTAAGCTTGATCTGAGAGGGGCTTACAATCTTGTGAGGATTAAGGAGGGCGACGAGTGGAAAACTGTGTTTAATACCAGAACAGGCCATTATGAGTATCTCGTAATGCCTCTTGGCCTTTGTAACGCCCCGGCAGTTTTCCAGGAATTTATTAATGATGTCCTCCAAGATTTGTTGCAGTTATGTGTGATGGTTTATCTCGATGATATCCTCATATTTTCCAAGTCCCTGGAGAGCCACCACACAGATGTCTGTCGCGTGCTTCCGAAAATTAAGAGAGAACATTTTCTATTGTAAACTGGAGAAGTGTGAGTTCCATCGGGAACAGGTTAAATTCTTGGGCTATGTCATTTCCACTGCTGGTTTTTCGATGGACCCAAAGAAGCTTTCGGCAGTCCTACAGTGGCCTTGACCCGTGGGGTTATGTCCTCTGCAATGTTTCCTGGGTGTTGCCAACTATTATCGGAAGTTTATTCGTAACTTCTCGTCTCTGGTCAAGCCCCTGACCGATATGACCAGAAAGAAGGTAACCCACAGAGTTGGTCTCCGGAGTCCATCAAGGCCTTTGAAAGTCTCAAGGCTGCTTTTGCTTCTGCTCCTGTGTTGGCACATCCTGATACTACGTTTCCTTTTATCCTTGAGGTTGATGCTTCTGAGACTGGTGTTGGCGCCCTTCTGTCTCAACGTCCTACATCTGAGAGTGCTATGCATCCTTGTGGCTACTTTTCCAAGAAATTGTCACCTGCCGAGTGCAATTACGAGATTGTTGACAGAGAGCTGTTGGCATTCATTTTAGCCCTAAAAGAATGGAGACATCTCCTTGAAGGTACCACTGTGCCGGTTCTCATTCTTACTGACCATAAAAATCTCACATTTTTGTCTGAGGCTAAACGCCTCTCTCCCAGAAAGGCGCGATGGGCTCTTTTCTTGTCAAGATTCAATTACATTGTCTCATTCTTACCCGGTACTAAGGGCTGACACCTTGTCACGACAATTTTCCGGTTCCGGTTCCTATTATTCCTTCTGATCGTATTCTGGCTACGGTTCGCACCAGTCTTACTTCTCCTTTGGGTGTCAAAATACTTGCTGCTCAGGTCGATGCTCCTCCTGAAAAACCATGTGACCGCTGCTTTGTCCCAGAGTGTCTCCATACTGCCTTGCTCCAGACTTACCATTCTCCCAAGGCAGCTGGTCACCCTGGTAAGAATCAACTCATTTGGGCCATTTCCCAACAATTCTGGTGGCCTAGTCTACGTGCTGATGTAACTGCCTTCGTAGCTGCCTGTTCCGTGTGTGCTCAGAGTAAGACTCCACGACACCTTCCAGTGGGCCTCCTACAACCCATACCCAATGGAGAGAGGCCCTGGACCCACCTGTCTATGGGTTTCATTGTGGAGTTACCCAACTCCCAAGGCAACACAGTTATCCTTATGGTGGTTGACTGGTTCTCAAAGATGTGTCATTGTATTCCTGTTAAGAAGTTGCCCACTTCTAAGGAACTGGCTTCCGTTTTTGCTTGGGATATCTTTCGCTTACATGGGCTACCCAAGGTGATTGTCTCGGACAGGGGTAGTCAGTTTGTGTCCTGGTTCTGGTGAGCCATTTGTGTACAGCTGGGAATTCAGCTTGCTTTCTCCTTTGCGAATCACCTGCAGTCTAATGGGGCCGCAGCATGAGCCAATCAGTCCTTTGAGCAATTCCTACGTTTCTATATTTCTGACCATTACAACAACTGGTCAGACCTATTATCATTGGCAGAGTTAGCTCACAACAGTGCCTTGAATTCTGCTTCCCGATTGTCTCCGTTTATGGTGAATTATGGTTTCCAACCTTCCATGTTGCCTGACTCGTTTGTTCCGCAGAGTATTCTTGCACTAGAGGAGCATCTCCAAGGTTTTAGAAATAAAGGATAGGGTGTATAGGCGCTACCTAAAAAGATATCGTATATTAATCAATATGTTTAAATACTGGGATAGCCAGTAATATAGCACCCCCTACTTATAGTTATAAATCTGAGGGGTATGCAATATATTCAAACCCCCTTATTTACAATATGGGTAGTGCCGCCAAAAGGGTACTTTACCAATGTGTCATATATTCAATAGATTATGATAAGACCAGGTGTCGCACAGCTTATTGGATCCTACTGCATCTGGGGAAGAGACCAGAAACTGGATTCCATATAGTGCATTTACTAGGAACCATATAGCAATACGGTGATGTATATATATATACTACTATCCTAATCTGATACGTTACATGTAATCATCATAAATTACAATTACATAGACCAAAAAACTACTCAATAGCTCAGGAGACAGCAACAATTAAATTTTCAACAGATATTATGACAGTCCCATATATTGATGTTAAATGACTCATGCAGATTCCCACAGGTGACTTGGTGCTGCAATAATTTGTCAGGTGACTCTCGTGCTCCCCCTTTGGTTGCTTACTCACCAGCTCCCAGACTGACTCACCAGCTCCCAGACTGACTCATACCCTTTTGGCGGCACTACCCATATTGTAAATAAGGGGGTTTGTATATATTGCATACCCCTCAGATTTATAACTATAAGTAGGGGGTGCTATATTACTGGCTATCCCAGTATTTAAACATATTGATTAATATACGATATCTTTTTAGGTAGCGCCTATACACCCTATCCTTTATTTCTATACTTCTACATAGTACCCCACCAGGTACCTTGTGTAAGGGAGGCGGCAACCTTAATTTCTGGCCCTATACACGCATCCTAAAGCGCAGTTTTTGTTCTGTTCATCTCCAAGGTTTTCATTCCACTTGGGCACAAGTCCAGGAGGCTTTGCGTCATGCTAATGATAGGTACAGACTCCATGCTGACCACAGACACTTGCTTGCGCCTTCCTACCAGGTTGGGGACAGGGTCTGGCTGTCATCTCGCAACCTCCGACTTCACTCACTCACTGAAGTTCGCACCTCGGTTTATTGGGCCTTTCCGTATCCTTCGCAGGATTAACCCAGTTGGACCTTCCTCCTAGTATGCACATCACAAATGTATTTCATGTCTCCTTATTGAAACCGTTGGTCTGCAACCACTTTACCACCTTGGTGCCACATCCTCACCCTATACAGGTTGAGAACCATGAGGAGTATGAAGTACAATCCATTGTTAACTCCTGTAGGTTCCGTGGTTGCATACAGTACCTGGTGCATTGGAATGGGAACAGTCCGGAGGAACGCTCCAGGGTCTCATCCTCGGACGTACATGCTCCTGCCCTCATCCGTGATTTCCATAGATGTTTCCCCCTCAAGCGCGGTGGTCCACCGAAGGGTAGGGGTTGTTGAGGAGGGGGGTACTGTCAGGGCTGGCTCAGCCCTTCCTTCTCTGAGCTGGTTGCTCAGCTGTCGGCTAATTGCCAGCTCTCATCTCTCTCCACAGTTAACCAGCTGTTGTGGATCTGCTCGTCAGTCCCACCTACTTAAAGATCTCCAGCTGACTTAATTTCTGCCTTCGCCTTGGTCACATCACAAGAAACCATCTCCTGCATTCCTGTTTTAAGACTGGCTTTGTTGACATCACTTCTGGTTCCTTATCCTGCTTGCTATTCCTCCACTTGGATCCCTGACTTCTGGCCTGGCTGATTACCCGATCTGGTTACTGAACTCTGGCTGGGCTGATTACCCGATCTGGTTACTGAACTCTGGCTTGGCTGACTACCCAATCCGGTTACTGGACTCTGGTTATGCTTTGACTACGCTTACTCTGATTACGTTTTTATTTTTATTAATAAACAAGTGTGATTTTACTGTACTTCTGTCTCGGTCTGGTTCATGGTTTCTGACAGTCTATTTACATCTGACAGCCCATAGAGTCATCAGGGGTCCTCCCATGGTCACTGAACTTAAACTGAATGGGCACAGAGTAAAAAGATTGACATCCATCCCATTCATCTCCAAGTCAGCAGGGGATCTGCTCACGGATTCCCTGCTGAATGGAGCAGAGCAGCTCTGTGTGAAAGAGCTCTAAGAATACAGTAAATGTTCAGCTACACTGAAAGACAGAGACAGTCTGTCAGCCTCCACTGTAGGTGATTTGGAAAATGCATAGAGGCTCTGGTTAAAAAATGTGAGAATAGACACTACTATTTTTTGTAACAAATATTTAGACCCAATGAGGTTAATTTACTAAAGACAAGTAGACTGTTCATTTGCAGGGGGGTTTGCCCCAGAGCTTAGTGAATGAAGGGAAACTCTGCTGACTTCCACCATCCAATCATGTGGAAGAAAAATGCTGTTTTTGCGATTTTTCCCCGCACATCATTGGGTATTTGCAAAGTGGAATGTATTCACATTCTGTAAGCTCTGGGGCTAATTCCCTTTGCAAAATGCAACTTCTCTTATAAAGTGAACAGCCTATTTGCCTCCTCTGTAAGCAAATTGGCAAATGCATAGGCACACTGATCAGTAATGTGAGTCTTTTTTTTTCTCTGATTTACAGTTGGAAAATCATATAATCTTTGCTGCTATATAATAAAAATCCATACACAGCCTGTCAACTTTCTCTCTATAAAATTTGGAAAACGCACAAGCACATGCTCTCATGTAAAATTCCATGTGCACATTTCAAAATAGAAATGACAATGAGAACCCTTAGAGCAACTGATAACCCTTTAGAGCAGTACACTTTAACTGATGATAACCTACCCTCTCAAAACCTTCTCCTCAGTAGGTAACACACAAAATGCCAGTCTGCTCAAGCGTACTAAGGATCTAAATTCCAATTCCAGGCAAAACGTTTTATTTGTCCTAATAGACTTAAGGAAAGTAAATAATTCTGTCAATTTTTAATGCTGTCCGTGACCCCATTGGGGAGATTGTCCCTTGCTTTCTGTCCTTCTGACAGCCTTTAGAGCAGGACAAGAAATAAATGGACCTGTCTTCACCAGGGCAAGAAGCCACAGACACTATAATAATAATAATGATAATAATAATATTATTAAGTAGTATTAGTAATAATAATAGTAATAATTGGCTGACAAGGGCGCTGAGCCTTCCAAATTTACAAAAAAAATGTGTTTATCTGCAGTCCATGTCACCACAAGAGATTTTCTAGAATTTCTTGTTCTGACAGGAAGTTTGGGGAGACCTCCCTTTGATGACACAAACTAAAATAAATAATTGAATGGTGTTTTATGCCTTTCCTACACTGTCTAAAGCTAAAAAAAACTTGGGCTGGAGTTGGATTGTAATATGGATGGGGAAGGGTGTGGTGGGTTGCATCACCTCCTAGATAACTGGGGAGCAAACAGTAACACTAGAGACTGGAGTAGCTCTCACATTGGATGCAAAGCAACCCAATCCACCACCATCTCTTGCCCACATGGCTTGGTTTACCCATACCTGACTCCCCTCGGAACAGAAGCGTACCTTCTTTGTTAAGAGTTTACTTTCACAATGTTTTTTGAAACAGTATATTTGTACTAAGCATAGAACAAATGCATTCTCTATCATCACATGTGATGTTCTGTAACATTTGGGTTGCCTACTGTTACAATGAATGTTACATTGTGCGTTGATAAAACACAATGCATTCTTTGTGAGTGCCCATGATACGTTGGGTCAGATATCAAAGTCAGCAGCTGGATCGATGGAAGAAGCTGGAACATTGTTACCATAAAAGTTAATCTTGGCATTACAATGGCATTACATTGTTTTTGAAATACTCTCAAATATTATACAAGGGTTTGAAAGACATTTGCAGTGAAAAAATACTCAATTCATTTAGACTGTAAATGTATTACTTTTAGTTCCTTTGCGAGTGATGACTTCAGCTTGGCTTTCAAATGCAGTGTCATGTTGCCAGTAATTGTTCTGTGTCTGACTCAGACAATGTGGACATTCTCTGCAATCAACTGAAGGAGATGCATAGGATAATGGCTGACATAACACAAGAGCTAAAGCATATCAGTGCTGAAGCTTTGTGGACTAAGTGCTGCCTGTGTATGGTTGGTACTAAAAAAATCTCTTGGTTAAATGACAATTTGAGGGGTTGTATAATAAACATTTGCAACTCTCACAATTTAGTTTTTTGAGGATTTTGCAGTAAATATATATTTTTTATTATGTGTTTATTTAAAACTTATTTAAAACTTTGAACTCCACTTTTGTTGAGAAAAAAACATTCCCCCTCCTGCGTGATCTATGTACATTGCAAGGATTATAACAACCTTTGTTGCAGATTACTACCTTTTGTTAGTCTGAAGAAATCCATGTGTGTTTGTCTGTGGGAGTGGTATCATAATTATCAGTTAGCTGTGGCAGCTGCAGAGCACTAATGAGGGAAGCTGCTGGGCTTGCATCCCTTTAGACGTGTCCCTATTGGAAATATCTCACCAAAAATGACATTTTTGTTGCAGGAGATGCCTAAAATCTGACTTGTATCTAAGGCAGACTTCTGGGAAAATTGGTGAGCCAATCACACAAGCAGGAAATTATGTTTCTGGGGAGTGGTTAGTACACATTCTGTGTACCGAACAACTCCATGTAACCATATTGCTTAGTATTTATAGAATATTACAGCGGCTACAGATTGAAAAGAAGAGGTATTTTTTAATAACATTCAATTACAATATGACTTGTATCGCAATTGTACACGCTCTATTATTTTTTATTTATTTGCTATTTTTTTACCCACAAAAGTGGAGTTACCCTTTAAGTTCTTTGCAATTAAGACAAAAAGAAAATACAGCCACAACTGGCTACACAGAGCCCAATACGAACAGTGTACATAAATTAACATTTGAGAATGCAAACCAGAGAAAGATATAACCAGGTAAACCATATACAATCACCAATGCAGCACCCACAGACATACCCACACATACTCTGTGCTCTCCCACCCTCCTACAATATACTAATTATACTCAACGTAAGATACCAGAAAAAAAAAAAAAGAGAAGGGGGGTGAAATAATAAGTAGACATCTATGATGTAGAAATTTTGGCCCATTGAGATGCAGTGATGTCGTTCCAGGGCTGCCATATTTTTGTAAACTTTTCCTGCCAGGCCCTACCTAAGTAGATTATCTTGCATTTTGGCAAAGTGGAATTCACCTGATGACACACTTGCTGTACTGTAATAGAAGCAACACTTTCCTAGTGTAGCAGAATTGCTTTTCTGGCATTGAAAATAGCAGTTGAAACATATTACAACTATGAGTTTGTGGAATTAAATCATTAAAGCAGTATTAAACCTAAAAGCAAACATTTATTATATTGCAGCTTACCAGTTCTTAGATGTGATAGCTGTATTAGACTTCTTTTTCGGGCCTTCTTTCTTCTATTTTCATCTGGTGATCCGGCCAGTGAGTCAGTTGTTTTTCAAAAGCACAAGCTCTCCAGCAGAATGTATCAGTTTATATGGATGAGACAAACCACTTAACAATGGCAGGGGGTTCTTAAAATTACCAGCTTCTATTTATTTATGCAAAACCTTTATCCCAAAAGGAAAAAAACAGTTTGCTGTAACTGTTATGCCCTGTACACACGAGCGGACTTTTCGACCGGACTGGTCCGACGGACCGAATCCGGCGGACAATCCGACCGTGTGTGGGCTTCATTGGACCTTCAGCGGACTGTTTCTGTTGAAAATCTGATGGACTTTAGATTTGGAACATGTTTCAAATCTTTACGTTGGAACTCCGCCGTACCCAGTTCCTATCGAAAAATCAGCTCGTCTGTATGCTAGTCCGACGGACAAAAACCAACGCTAGGGCAGCTATTGGCTACTGGCTATGAACTTCCTTATTTTAGTCCGGTCATATGTCATCACCTACGAATCCGTCGGACTTTGGTGTGATTGTGTGTAGGCAAGTCCGTTCGTTCGGAAGTCCGTCGGAAGTGCGTCAAAAGTCAGTCAAAAGTCCGTCGGAAAGACTGTCAGGCCTTTGTTGCCAAAAAGTCCGCCCGTGTGTACAAGGCATTACACTTATAAAGTGTTAGCTGGAGTTTGGCTTCAATTTGTTGGTGTATCTAAATCTGCTAACACATTTACCACTTCTCTCCCCTCAGACTGACAATGTTGCTGTCTGCTGGGCCTCCTGTGCTCATTCCTCCAAGATTACGTCTCACTAATACAGGAAGTGTGTTACTGACCAGATCACCAGGTGAATCAACTAATGATTGGTAAGCTGCAATATAATACATTTTGACTCTGAGTTTAATATTTCTTTAGGAATGCCTAGAAAACCAACTAAATTTATAATAATAATAAAACAGAATGCTTACAGAATTTGTAAACAATGACTGGAAGGGTTAGCGTATAAATCCATGAGAGCTAGCGTTTTTGCTTTATGAAATGATGCCAATATACAGTAGTATTTGTTAGTCAAGCACAAAAACATTGCAAACATGCTAATAGTTGCATTGGCTAATTGTTAAAATAGAGGGCAAAGCCTCATTTGAACTAAAAGTTGTAATAGCAATTTTCAGTGAACCGGTGTTTTGTTTGTATAGTAAATGGAAAAAAAACATGTTCACTTTAACAGCCCCTCTTCAGTTCTTTGCTTGCTTGTCTACCATAGCTCTGTGTAAGCTTAGAATTTCTTCAGCTGGAGCTTACACAGTTCTGAAGACTTTTTCTGCCCCATTTGACAGCACTGGGCCAGTCACCAAGAAAAAAATCCTATTATGTATAGAGTAGTGAAACATGTGCAACAGGCATCGCAGCAAACTATGAAAGGAAAATATACCAATCATTTAAAATTGCCACCCTTGGAACGTTTTTTTAAAATATTTGTTAAAGATTTCAAAGATTTAATCCATTTTGGAAATTATGTTCAGCTTTCCCTCTCTTAAGCCTCGTACACACGATCGGATTGTTTGGTAACAAAACCGTGGACTTTTGTCCGAAGGGCGCTGGCCCAAACTTGTCTTGCATACAAACGGCAAGGAATTGTCGGCCAACAAATAGGAACGTAGTGACGTACTACGTTGTTTTTCAGTTCTTTAGCGCCACCCTCTGGGCTCCTTCTGCTAATTTCGTGTTAGTAGAAGTTTGGTGAGTGTTGATTCGCGCTTTTCATTTCGCGCTTTTCATTTCGCACTTTTCATTTCGCACTTTTCATTTCGTGTTTTTCAGTTAGTTTCTGAACTGTCATTCGTCAACCAGACATGTTGCGGAATTGGAGGAGATAACGTGTTATTCATTATTGGCCTTGGAGTTATTGCTTTGACATTATTTTTTTGGTTGAACAATGATTTGATTTGGTATATTTTCTATATTTTTGGATGCATGGAATGCACTTTTTGGTTAAGTTCTATTGGCAGATAGAATGTCTAATTTTATTTGTTTTCTTTTTTTAATGCACAATAAAAAAAATGTGGAGAATAATACTTGGCTTTGTGTTTTACGTCAAATAACAGTTTGAGAGTAGGCAGTTACATTTAAAAAAATACAATGTAAAATTGACAAGGGACACCAACATAGTTGTATCTTTGATCTGAAAAACTAGAGGATAATGGTGTTGTGGTAACTTGCCCAAATTAAAAAAAAAAAAAAAAAAGCATAATAATATTATTCTTGATATCACTAGAAAAAAAAAGCCTTTGAAAATTTGTTTGCAATAACTCCATCATATTTTTGGATGCATAGAATGCATGGGACACCAACATAGTTGTATCTTTGATCTTAAAAACTACGGGATAATGGTGTTGTGGTAACTTGACAAAAAAAAGCATAATAACATTATTCTTGATATCACTACAAAATCCATTTAAAAATACATTTGGCAGAACTCCATCGGTATCACCAGCAAAGCAGCTTCATTATTATCCCATTAAAGAAGAAGAGAATGTGTGCTACATTTCAAGATTTCATAATTTGCCATGTCACGAATGTTCATTCTCCATTACGAACGCTAGTTTACAAGACCGACCGCTTTTGGCTCGTCCTTGCTTCCGAGCATGTGTGTTTGTACTTTGGACTTTTGTCCGACGGACTTGTGTACACACGCTTGGAATATCCGGCAACAGACATTTGTCCACAGAAAATTTTAAAACCTGATATCCAACATTTGTCCATGGAAAATCCGACAACAATTGTCCGATGGAGCGCACACACAGTTGGATTTTCCGACAACAGCCTGTCATCACACATTTCCCATCGGAAAATCCGATTGTGTGTATAAGGCTTTAGAGTTCTACTCACCTCAAGAGATTACTACTCAGGGGTTAAGGATACAAATTCAAGAGTTCCAATCACCTCAAGTGATTAGGCAATTAGTAACTGTCTCAAATTATGTTTTGTTCCGGATTTTTGTTGTAATGCTATATAATTATACCCAGTGATTCCAGTTGTGTATGTGTATGTTGTTTTTAATATTGTGGTTTTTATAGTCATGTTGTTTGATTTATATACATATGACCTCGGTGGTATGGATGTGTCATTGCCATCATCCCATATCAAGTAGTAAAAATTGTCATAGGACCTCTAGAGGGATTTTTAAGGCAATGAATTTTAGATTAAGAATATAAAATCAATTTTCAATACTTGTCTATTTGATCATATCCTTTGTAACCATTGTATTTTTTAACTTTGACTAATATCAATAAAATTGATTTTATATTCTTAATCTAAAATTCATTGCCTTAAAAATCCCTCTAGAGGTCCTATGACAATGTTTACATGTTGTGGGATTTTGTCATACTTTGAAGTCTTAGGTATCGTGTGTATCTAAACTTCTATAAATAGGCAAATGGGAACAGGTTACCGGCATATGTTCTTTAGTTCCCCTCTCTACACTGATTCTATACATCATAACCCACTTTCATATCTCTGTAATTAACAAGTGTTCTGGTGTATGCACCAAAAGGACCCCAAGTTGCCATTTCCACACATTAGAAAATAAAGGTGTGGTTTATATGGTAAGGTGAACTAGTGAAACTGACATTACTGACTTGAATTTGGTGCAGGCTTCAGGGGTTGTCATCCTGATCCTTGTAGCCAATAAAGTTGGAAATATTGGAACTTCAAGCATGATAACCATGAGGCAGTCGGGTCAGGATCTGGATGACAAGCCCAAAGTCTCCAGCTTGTAAAATTCAAGCCACCATTGTCAGTTCCCTTCAGTATGCATTCTCAGCAATAATGTACTCCCAGGATGAATCTATTTTCCCTGCTCAGTAATACATTTTTCCACCCCTTTTTTGATACTCTTGTCTGCTTTTTTTTTAACATTCTCAAACTGGAGGAACAAAAGTAATTTTGGAAAGTAACGGTATTAGATATTTGTATGAAAATTTTCAACAATATCTTGTTGCTGTGTGTTGTAGAAGGCATACTATGATTCTGATGCATTGCTTGCTTTCCTCATCCTGTCAATTCTGATTAAAATCTTGCACATGTGCTTGGATGACCTGTAACCTTCGGTAATGGTATGTTGCAACTGATGATTAAAGAAACATTATGTGCACATAACTTGTATATGTTTACTGGAAATATAAATTCTGAGCGAAATTGCCCTTTAGGTTTTTTTTTTTTGCATTTATTTAACATATACGCATTTATTAGAGTATAAATCATTGATTATTTAAAGCATACCGTATTTTGTAAAAGAAAACCTAGCATCGCCCGCATACTTGTTGGCAGGCTTTACAGATTATTTAACAAGATCAGGTACAAATGATGCATTTCCTGCCCCCCCCCCCCCCCCATATTAATTGTGCTGTATTGTGCTACATTACTGTGAATTGCAGTGTGGTGAGCTATATATTATTGTGTAAACCCTCTGTGCTCATAGTACTTAAACTACCTTTTTTGTGTGTCAGTTTTCACAGTTGTTTATTTTCTTTCAGCTAAGTTTAAAAATAAAAGGTTGGGATTTAGTGTTTTAAATTTAGGGTTTAGTATTTTAGGGTTGGGGTTTAGTGTTTTAGGGTTTTTTTTTTTGTGGGCGATATATTTTATTTGTAGCAAAAATTTGTCAGGGTCTTTTTCATTCAATTGGCAGACCAGCAGCGTGAACTTGTTCCTGACACAGGCAAAGCCACCCTTTGTTTGTAGCACATCACTACCTACTTGTGTGGCGCAGCAAAAAAACACATTGTTAAGTGCAAAAAATAGCATTTTGTTTTAAAAATGAAAAGTCTAAATACCTTTTCTAACACCGCAGCTGTGATCCCCCTCTGCTGGTCTTCCCCGATCTATGGAGAGAAGTGGGAGGGGCCAATATTCACATGTGACATCAGCCAGCACAGGGGGATCACGTAGCCGCACAGCAAAATGTATTAAGCCTTTTCATTTTTAAAAAATCACATACAATGTTGTTGATGGCAGCCTAAACCGGAGGGAGTACATGTATTGATGTTCCATATTGCAGCTGAATAGCAGCGGGAGGGGTAGGGAGGAATACTGCTCTCATGCTGACAAGGAGGGAGGGGGAGAGGGGAGAGACTGTCAGAGCAGAGCAGCAGAAAGGCGGAGGCACATAACCTGACCATGATATCATGGATCAACAGCCATGATTACTGTGGTCAGCAAAGACAGGGGAACACAGGAACTGGCAGGATCAACCAGGTATTTTACAAGATAGGAAGGGAAAAATTACATAGCAAGAGCACTGTGCTATACAACATGCCTTAAAGGAACATGATCTTATTTCTTTTTTAGGATTACAAGCACTTTAAGAAATCTATTGTATTTATAATGTCAGGCAGACCTAAATAGAGAGGCAGAGGTTCTGCATGCACAGCTAGTAGGGGGCAAGCAGGTTGAAATGAAAAAACATGCCAAAACATATAATTCACTCTTTGAAGCAAGGACCCCATAGACTATTGGGTGTCAAGGCCTGACCACTGGCCAGAGCTTGCCAGTAGTATGCTTTATTTTTTATTTCACATCATTACCTGCTTGGTATCTTCCACGAAGATGGGTGCTTGCCTACTCCTGGGCATGATGGCTAATGTGGCTCTGTCCCCTGATGCGTCCTCTCAGGGACCTATCCACGTCAGGAGGCAGGGTCACGTCACATCATCACGCCCGCAAGTCGGCGAGCGGCTATCTTAGCTGTTCTGGTCCATGGATAGCCATGCTTAAGGGGGCAATTCCCATGCAATTTAAACAGGTGATTTGTAGTCAGTGCACTGTATTATAGCATGCCCCTCTTTTGTGAGTAATTATTTATTTTATTAATAAAATAGCAAAGTGGTTTTACATACTACGCTATGAGGATTTTTATTCTATATATCCCTGGCTGAGTTGGAAGGCAATGGTGTTGTGAAGTGTAGTGTAACCTGGTCCTCAAGCTCTTGAAGTGTCTTTTGGAGTAGGGATGAGCCGAACACCCCCCGGTTCGGTTCGCACCAGAACCTGCGAACGGACCGAAAGTTCGCACGAACGTTAGAACCCCATTGACGTCTATGGGACTCGAACGTTCGAAATCAAAAGTGCTCATTTTAAAAGCTAATTTGCATGGTATTGTCCTAAAAAGGGTTTGGGGACCCGGGTCCTACCCCAGGGGACATGTATCAATGCAAAAAAAACTTTTAAAAACGCCCATTTTTTCGGGAGCAGTGATTTTAATGATGCTTAAAGTAAAAAAAAAAAAGTGAAATATTCCTTTAAATATCGTACCTGAGGGGTGTCTATAGTATGCCTGTAAAGTGACGCGTGTTTCCCGTGTTTAGAACAGTCCCTGCACCAAATGTCATTTTTAAAGGAAAAAATCTCATTTAAAACTGCTTGCGGGTTTAATGTAATGTCGGGTCCTGGCAATATGGATGAAAATCAGTGAGACAAACGGCATGGGTACCCCCCAGTCCATTACCAGGCCCTTTGGGTCTTGTATGGATATTAAGGGGAACCCCGCACCCAAATTAAAATAAGGAAAGGTGTGGGGCCACCAGGCCCTATATACTCTGAACAGCAGTATACAGGCTGTAGGTTTGTTGTTAAGTAGAATCTCTTTGTAATTTTGAACGGGTACATTTTTAACGTGTTTAGCTCCAGCCAAAAAATCTTTTTTAAGCTTTTTGGAAAACATAGGGAAGGGTTATCACCCCTGTGACATTTGTTTTGCTGTCTTTCCTCCTCTTCAGAAGATTTCACCTCACTTTTTGTCCCAATGGATTGGAAAGCATCAGTGGAAAGGAGAAATGTTTTTCCCATATTAACTCTTACAGGAGAGAATTTCCCTTCCTAGGGGTAGATTTCACTTCCTGTTGTCTCCTTCCGTTTGCAAGTAGGAGTCGTTTGTAAGTTAGTTGTTTGAAAGTAGGGTCCTGCCCTATATACTCAGCAGAAATTTGGGCCTTAGGTGTTGCTGTGGCCACAACACTGTAAGCCCTCACAGGGCTCTGCTGTGAAATATTAGATCAAGAATTGTAATTACATGCCCCTGTTGAACAGGAGCTGAAAAATTAGGCCTTAGGCACTGGTGCTGGTGCCACAACACTGCAACCCCTCACAGACACTCTAGTTGGAATGCAGGAACGAGCCCTGCTGCAAAGTATTGCATCAAAAATTGTAATTACACGCCCCTGTTAAACAAGGGCTGAAAAATTGGGCCTTAGGCACTGGTGCTGGTGCCACAACACTGCAACCCCTCACAGACACTCTAGTTGGAATGCAGGAACGAGCCCTGCTGCAAAGTATTACATCAAATATCGTAATTACACGCCCCTGTTAAACAGGGGCTGAAAAATTGTGCCTTAGGCACTGGTGGTGGCACCCAGAACCAAAAATGTTCTTACAAGCTATCAGCGTGATGATTGAGGAGGAAGAGGATAATTACTCAGGGATAGTCACTCAGCATCAGCATAGGCAGTCTTTGAAGGGATCTGAGATTTCAAAAAAAATTATTCGGTTACATCAGCATCAGGTGCTTGGTAGCTGGTGGTGATCCAAGACTCATTCATTTTTATGAAGGTCAGTCGATCGACCGAGTCAGTGGACAGACGCACCCTGTGATCGGTTACCACGCCTCCAGCAGCACTGAATGTGCGTTCCGAAAGAACGCTGGATGCAGGACAGGCCAGTAGCTCAATTGCATACTGTGCAAGCTCTGGCCAGTGATCCATCCTCAAGACCCAGTAACCCAGAGGATTTTCGGTGGGAAAGGTGTCCAAGTCTGATCTTGCCCCTAGGTATTCCTGCACCATGTAAAACAGACGCTGGCGATGGTTGCTGGAACCGATCATACCTTGGGGCTGCGGACCAAAAAATTGTCTGAACGCATTGGTCAGACGGCCACCTTCTCCACCGCTCCTTCTTTGACTGACCGAAGCCTCAGCAACACGTTGTCCAGAAACAGGAGTTTGTAACCTCCCAGTCTCTGGGAACGCATTGCACAGACCTTTCTGCAAGGCCTCCCGAAGATGTTTCATCCTCTGCTCCCTTTGCGATGGCAAGATAAGGTCCGCAACCTTACCCTTGTAACGTGGATCAAGGAGGGTTGCCAGCCAGTATTGGTCCTTCTCCTTGATACCATGAATACGAGGATCCTTACGCAGGCTTTGCAGGATCAGGGAGGCCATGCAGCGTAGGTTTGCTGAGGCATTCGGTCCGGAGTCCTCTGGGTCACTAAGGACGACATGGTCCGCAGCCACCTCCTCCCAGCCACGTACAAGTCCATGTGTTTCTTGGGACTGATCCCTTAAAGACTGCTGCTGATGCTGAGTGCCAGGCTCCACCTCCATACTGACACAATCTTCCTCCTCCTCCTCCTCCTCTTCCTCCTCGTCCTCTTCCTGTGTGATCGGCGGGCACGCAGGAACACTGTCTGGATAAAGGGGGCCTTGAGAGCTAAGGAAGTCCTCCTCTTCCTGCCTCTGTTCTGCCTCAAGTGCCCTGTCCATTATTCCACGCAGCGTGTGCTCCAACAGGTGGACAAGGGGGACAGTGTCACTGATGCATGCACTGTCACTGCTCACCATCCTCATGGCCTCCTCAAATGGTGACAGGACAGTGTATGCATCCCTGATCATGGCCCACTGGCGTGGGGAAAAAAAACCAAGCTCCCCTGACCCTGTCCTGGTGCCATAGTCGCACAGGTACTCATTGATGGCCCTCTGCTGCGTGTGCAGCCGATGCAGCATGGCCAACGTTGAGTTCCACCTGGTGGGCATGTCACAGATTAGGCGGTTCTTGGGCAGGTTAAACTCCTTTTGGAGGTCCATCAGCCGAGCACTGGCATTATATGACCGGCGGAAATGCACACAGACTTTCCTGGCCTGCCTCAGGACATCCTGTAAGCCCGGGTACCTGCCCAAGAACCGCTGCACCACCAAGTTAAGGACGTGAGCCAAACAGGGCACATGGGTCATTTGTCCCTGTCGGAGGGCAGAGAGGAGGTTGGTGCCATTGTCGCAAACCACCATTCCTGCCTTAAGTTGGCGTGGCGTCAACCACCTCTGAACCTGCCCCTGCAGAGCTGACAGGACCTCTGCCCCAGTGTGGCTCCTGTCCCCCAAGCACACCAGCTCAAGCACCGCATGGCATCTTTTGGCCTGCGTACTTGCGTAGCCCCTTGAACGACTACGGAGCACCGCTGGTTCCGAGGAAGAGGCCATGGAGGAAGAAGAAGAGGAGGGGGTGGAGGAGAGAGGTGTGTCACAATCATTAGCATTTTGGAGGCGTGGTGGCGGAACAACCTCCAACACTACTGCACCTTGTCCTGCATCCTTCCCAGCTGCCAGCAGAGTCACCCAATGCGCCATGAAACTTAGGTAACGTCCCTGTCCATGCCTGCTGGACCATGAGTCAGCGGTAATATGCACCTTACCGCTGACCGCCCTGTCCAGCGAGGCATGGACATTGCCTTCCACATGCTGGTAGAGAGCCAGAATTGCCTTCCGTGAGAAAAAGTGGCGTTTGGGTACCTGCCACTGAGGAACCGCACATTCCACAAACTCACGGAAGGGGGCAGAGTCTACCAACTGAAAAGGCAGCAGTTGAAGTGCTAGCAATTTTGCCAAGCTAGCATTCAACCGTTGGGCATGTGGATGGCTGGGAGCAAACTTCTTTCGGCGGTGCAGCAGCTGGGGCAGGGAAATTTGCCTGGTACAATCTGACGTCGGTGTACCAAAATCAGATTGCCCACAAGTACGTGGCTGTGACACACCTAATTCTACACCTTCATTCCTCTCAGTGCAGGTCTCAGAGAGGACTGAAGGTCTAGTGGGGTTGGAAATCTCAGCTGATGAAGAGCAAGCAGAGGTCCTCTTTGTTCTTTGGTGTGGGTCTTTTAGATACGCTTGCCAACGAACTGCATGGCAGGTCAACATATGTCTGGTCAAGCATGTGGTACCCAAGCAGGAGATGTTTTGGCCACGCGAGATACGCTTGAGACATATGTTGCAAATAGCAGCGGTGCGATCTGATGCACTCGTCTCAAAAAAGGCCCACACCAAAGAACTTTTTGAATAACGCGCAGAGACTGCAGCGCCCTGCACATGTGGAGCTTTGGGGTGTGATGCAGTCAATGTGCTGCCCTTAGGCTGGCCCCTGGAGGGCATCCTGCCTCGTTGGTGATGTGCCGCCTCCTCCTCCTCCTCCTCTCTCCTATCAGGCACCCACGTTGAGTCAGTGACCTCATCATCCCCTCCCTCCTCATCACTGGAGCAAACCTGGCAGTATGCTGCAGCAGGGGGAGCATGACTGCCAGATTGCTGTCCTTCTTGGGCACCCCCTCTGTCCGTGCTCGTGTTACTGCCTTCATCGAGCTCAGTATCATCATCAGAGCCTTCCAAACGCTGGGCATCCTCCTGGAGCATGTACCCAACACTGTGGTCAAACAGTTCGAGGGACTCCTCAGGAGGACATGGTGGGGCTAGGGAAGGAGTCACTGATGACATTGAGCCAAGGGAAGAGGCCGCTGCTTTGCCAGACAAAGTACCCTGGGCATGGGTGAGAGAGGATGAGGAGGATGAGGACGGCTTGGTCATCCACTCGACCAAGTCTTCCGCATGTTGCGGCTCAACATGGCCAGCTGCCGAAAAAAAGGCCAAGCGTGTCCCATGGCCACGTGCTGATGAGGATGCACCGTCTCCACGACCAGCACTAGACACAGAGCCTGCTTGCCCTCTCTTATTGGCTAATGACTGTCTGCCTCTCCTTCTTGGCCTTCCAGACATACTAATGGCCTGTAGCTGCACTAAGCTGGGATATATATATATATATATATATATATATATATATATATATATATATATGTACTGATACTGCAGCTAGCAAAATCAACTGCCTGCCTGTAGTATGAGAACACCACCAACCTTCTACAGGTAGCTTTAGCTGAACACTGTGAGGTGGACGCACCCCACTAACTTGTAGGTTTAGCTGAACACTGTGAGCAGGGCGCACCCCACTAACTTGTAGGTTTAGCAGAACACTGTGAGCAGGACGCACTGCACTAACTGTAAGTAGTCTAGCTGCCTGACTGTGGTACTAATAGGATCAAAAGAACAGCAGCAATTTTCTTTAAAATACTGTAACAAGACAAGCCTGCCTGTCAGTAAGAAGATAACAGGAACGGATCTAGCTGAACACTGTGAGCAGGACACACCCCACTAGCTTGTAGGTTTAGCTGAACACTGTGAGGTGGACGCACCCCACTAACTTGTAGGTTTAGCTGAACACTGTGAGCAGGACGCACCCCACTAACTTGTAGGTTTAGCAGAACACTGTGAGCAGGACGCACTGCACTAACTGTAAATAGTCTAGCTGCCTGACTGTGGTACTAATAGGATCAAAAGAACACCAGCAATTTTCTTCAAGTAGCTGTATTTACTGTAACAAGACAAGCCTGCCTGTCAGTAAGAAGATAACAGGAACGGATCTAGCTGAACACTGTGAGCAGGACGCACCCCACTAGCTTGTAGGTTTAGCTGAACACTGTGAGGTGGACGCACCCCACTAACTTGTAGGTTTAGCTGAACACTGTGAGCAGGACGCACCCCACTAACTTGTAGGTTTAGCAGAACACTGTGAGCAGGACGCACTGCACTAACTGTAAATAGTCTAGCTGCCTGACTGTGGTACTAATAGGATCAAAAGAACACCAGCAATTTTCTTCAGGTAGCTGTATTTACTGTAACAAGACAAGCCTGCCTGTTAGTAAGAAGATAACAGAAACGGATCTAGCTGAACACTGTGAGCAGGACGCACCCCACTAGCTTGTAGGTTTAGCTGAACACTGTGAGGTGGATGCACCCCACTAACTTGTAGGTTTAGCTGAACACTGTGAGCAGGACGCACCCCACTTACTTGTAGGTTTAGCAGAACACTGTGGGCAGGACGCACTGCACTAACTGTAAATAGTCTAGCTGCCTGACTGTGGTACTAATAGGATCAAAAGAACACCAGTAATTTTCTTTAAAATACTGTAACAAGACAAGCCTGCCTGTCAGTAAGAAGATAACAGGAACGGATCTAGCTGAACACTGTGAGCAGGACGCACTGCACTAAATGTAAATAGTCTAGCTGCCTGACTGTGGTACTAATAGGATCAAAAGAACACCAGTAATTTTCTTCAAAATACTGTAACAAGACAAGCCTGCCTGTCAGTAGGAATATAACAGGAACGGATCTAGCTGAACACTGTGAGCAGGACGCACTGCACTAAATGTAAATAGTCTAGAAGATAACAGGAACGGATCTAGCTAAACTGAATACAGTGTATATATATATATATATATATGCAACACCTGGGATGCATATATATACACAATACACTTTAAGTGCAGCTAACTGACTGACTGTCCTGCCTAATCTAGCTAACTCAAATGAAATGACACTGTCTCTCTCTCTCTCTAAGCACACCGGAACACACTGCACAGGGCCGCCTTGCAGGCGGCCTTATATAGTGTGGGGCGTGTACTAAATCCCCTGAGCCATAATTGGCCAAAGCCTCCTTGGCTTTGGCCAATTATGGCTCTCTGTTAAGGCGGCGCTGTGATTGGCCAAGCATGCGGGTCATAGTGCATGCTTGGCCAATCATCAGCAAGCAATGCACTGCAATGCCGCAGTGAATTATGGGCCGTGACGCGCCACACGAATTTGGCGCGAACGGCCCATATCGTTCGCAATTCGGCGAACGATCGAACAGCCGATGTTCGAGTCGAACATGGGTTCGACTCGAACACGAAGCTCATCCCTATTTTGGAGTATTCCTGCAGTGTTAATACCCAAGGATCTGGGAAGGCTATGTCTGACCTTACCATTGTGGGGGTCTTTCCTTGAGGTAAGAGGCAGCTTGAACAGGTAGTGAAACACAGTGGTGGAGCAATTTTTTCTGCACATGCATTTGGATTGAAGCACGCATGTCTTTATGCACTTTCTTCATTGTGGTACAGTGCCTTGAAAAAGTATTCACACCCCTTGAAATTTTCAACATTTTATCATGTTACAACCAAAAATGTAAATGTATTTTATTGGGATTTTATGTGATAGACCAACACAAAGTGGCACATAATTGTGAAGTGGAAGGAAAATGATCAATTGTTTTCAACATTTTTGACTAATAAATAGGTGAAAAGTGTGGTGTGCATTTGTATTTAGGCCTCCTGAGTCAATACTTTGTTGAACCACCTTTGGCTGCAATTACAGCTGCAAGTCTTTTTTGGGGATGTCTCTACCAGCTTTGCCCATCTAGAGAGTGACATTTTTGCCCATTCTTCTTTGCAAAATAGCTCAAGCTCTGTCAGATTGGATGGAGAGCGTCTGTGAACAGCAATTTTCAAGTCTTGCCACAGATTCTCAATTGAATTTAGGTCTGGACTTTGAGTCATTCTAACACATGAATATGCTTTTAACAAACCATTCCACAGTAGCTCTGGCTGTATGTTCAGGGTCGCTGTCCTGCTGGAAGGTGAACCTCCGCCCCAGTATCAAGTCTTTTGCAGACTCTAATGCCGCGTACACACGATTGGAATTTTGGTCGGAAAAAGCTATGATGGTTTTTCTGACAGGATTCCGCTCAACCTTGTTTTGCGTACACACGGTCAAAGCAATTTTCGACGGTCAAGAATACAGTGAGGTACAACATGTATGACGGGACTAGAAAAAGGAAGTTCAATAGCCAGTGCGCCACCCTTTGGGCTCCTTCTGCTAAGCTCATGTTGGTAGAAGTTTGGTGAGAGACGATTCGCACTTTTCAGACTTGTGCTTTTTCAGATCGTTTTACTGCTGTTGAGTTTGTGCTTGTGGGTTTGTATCTGTTTTTCAGTGCGTGTAGTCAGTTCATATCTGTTTTTCAGTGCATTCTTGTCTGCTCGTTACTGATTTTCAGCTCGCTCTTCACAGGCCTTGCTGTTCTTCAGTGCGCTCTGTTTAGTTTGTTCTGACCAGCCGACCGGTTTGAAGCCATGTTGCGGTTACATACTCATCGCAGAGTTCGTGCTGTGCAGGGGATGACCAATCCCCCTCCAGCGTGACCAATTCTCTCATATGCCTTTGCTGTGGGAGATCCAGGAGAATAACCCTGATGATTTCAGGAATTTTCACCGTTTGTTGGCTTTGCTCACCCCTTAAATTACGAAGCAGGACACCTGCATGCGGCAAGCCATCACTCCCGAGCAGAGGCTAGTCACCAAATTGCGGTACTTGGCGACGGGGAGAAGTCTACAGGACCTCAAGTTCTCTACAGGCATCTCCCCCAGGCTCTGGGGATCATTAGTCCAGAGACCTGTTCTGCCATCATTCAGGTCCTGCAGAAGGACTATATTAGGGTAAGTTTTCTCCTTTAACATCACATTATATGTATTTAATGTTTGCTAATGTATTTCTTTCATCATTCCATAATTACCCTGATTGTAATATGCTGTGAATGTCCTCTTTATCCTCATGCATGCTGTAATCTTTGAATGCTCCTTTTTTGTCCTTCATGCATATTTGCCTTCACTAACCTCCCCAGCATGCTATCCCGGGCCCATATACACCTAGCCTAGTCACTTAACAATGTATTTTGTCAGCCCCATTGTAGTGCTTTACCCTAAACACCCCCTAAAATGTGTCCAAATGTTGTTGTTGTCCTTAAATTCAGGCAGAGTGCCAGGGGCTTTTTGTTGGCTCCCAAACTCATTTAGAACCCCCCTAAAATTTTTACAATGGGCCATCAGAGGGGGTGAGGAATCTGATAAGTGGACTGTCAGGTTAATGTACTCACCAAGGCCAAGATGCAGAGAGCGGTTCACTCTTGCGACTAAGCGCACTCCACCCCCTGGAGACGGTACAGAGGGTGAATTGCACGAAGAGGCACAAGCTACCAGCAGGATGGGTTGATCTTGCGTGAAGGTCAGCGAGGAGCTGGGTAGTTGTGCAGGTGTAGGCAGGTGATGGACCCAGCGGGTCAAACAGAGTCCAGGATAGGCTGGGAACCAGGATACGAGACTGAGAGCAAATCCAAGAGCAGGCCGAGGGTCAAATACAGGAGACAGCAGCAAAGTTCCAAACAGGCAGAGGTTCAAGGTACTGGAGACTGAAAGTAAATCCGGGTCACAGGCTGAGGGTCAAGGCAGGAGAAGGCAATCCGAGTACAGGCCAAGGGTCAAACACCAGAGGTAAGCAAAGTACATAAAACAAGCCAGGGGGTCAAATCCAGGAGAGGGTCAAAGTAGGTCAAGGCAATCCGGGTCACAACAGGTAATCGATAAGCAGGTAACAGGAACAAGATCACAGGGAAGCTGAGAGACAAACCAGCAATTTGTTAAACATCAAGGCAGGTTTTATAGGCAGGCAGAGGACTCACATTATGCGTGCGCTATTACGCATGCGTGCGCGCCATTCAGTCTGCCCGCGAACGCGCATGCGCCGAAGCACCATTCCACTGCGCATGCACGCAGGAAACGGCAAGGCTGACAGGCTTGATTTTGGTTGTTTCCCTGACAGTGCCCACCCCCCAAGAGGCGGCCTCTAGACGCCCAAACTTGCCATTAACTTTCCTGGTAGAAAGCTTTGATCAACCGTGGAGCATGTAGGTTCCTGGAGGGTTCCCAAGAGTTATCTTCGGGGGGATACCCCTTCCATTTAATTAAATATTGAAGTTGTCTACCCGTCTTTCTGCAGTTTAGTATGGCTTAGTATGTAGTTCAAACTCATTCTCCCCATCAACTTCAATAGGAGGAGGGGGAAGTTCCTCTCTTCCAGGTAATGGACTGGGGACCACTGGTTTTAGAAGGGATACATGGAATACTGGATGTATCCTATAGGAGCTAGGTAATGCTAGCTCGAAGGCTACAGGATTCACCATTCTTTTTACCTTAAATGGCCCTATGAATCTTGAGATTGGTGGTGGATAGCCAAACTTTCTCACCTATCTTGAAGTCAGGGTTTCTTCTACCTTTGTCATAATGCTTCTTGTAACTGTCTTGAGCCTCTTGCATGGTCTCCTGGATCCTTTGAAAATTTGTTTGGATGGAGGTTACTCGATCTTGGATGGCAGAGACTGAGGTTTCAGGAACGGAATCTGGAAGAAAAGAGGGGTGAAAAAATTTGCCCAAAAAGGTGTTTGGTTAGTAGCTGTATGTATGGAGTTATTATAGGCAAATTCTGCGTAGGGCAGAAGAGAGAAGCAATCATCCTGGGAGCTGGAACAAAAACAACAGAGATATTGTTCTAAGGTCTGGTTTGTTCTTTCAGTCTGTCCATTGCTCTGGGGATGGTATGTGAAAGAGAGACAAACCTTAATTTCCAGTGACTTGCAAAGATCCCTCAAAAACTTAGAAGTAAATTGGACACCTCTGTCTGAGACGATACTAACAGGGACTCCATGCAGCCTTACTATTTCTTTAATAAAGATGTTGGTTGTGTCCAGGGCAGAAGGAGTGCCTATCATGTGTAGAAAATGTGCCATCTTTGAGAGGCAGTCAACAACGACCAGAATGGTGGTAAATCCTTCTGAAGGTGGCAAATCGACAATAAAGTCCATAGAAATTTCTGCCCATGGCCGTTCTGGAATAGGTAAGGGCCTCAGCAGCCCCCAGGACTTGGCCTTAGACCCCTTACTCCGCTGGCAAGTAATGCATGAGGAGACATATTCTTTGCAGTCCTGCCTCCAACCAGGCCACCAAAAAGCACGGGAAATTAATTCCGAGGTCTTCTGTGTTCCAAAATGACCGGTCAGTTTATGATCATGAAAGGTTCTTAAAATGAGAGGTCTTACTTCCAGGGGAACGGAAACCTTATTTCGGGCCCAAAGCAAGTTGTCGTGCTTCTCCAAAGAGGGTACCTCTGGATCAGTACAGTGACTGGATGCTGCCCTGATGGCGGCTGTCAAATCAGACTGGGTAAGAAGACCAAAATTTTGAGGTGACAAAGTGGTACTGGGCTAAGTTAACTGGAGAGGTTCTGGAAACATCTGGGAGAGTGCGTCCACTTTCCCATTCTTGGAACCAGGCCTATATGAAATATGGAAATTGAACCTGGAGAAAAAGAGGGCCCATCATGCCTGTCGGGGTCTCAAGTGTTTGGCTGTCCTAAGGTACTCCAGGTTCTTGTGATCAGTAAAAATTGTGATAGGATGGGACGCACCCTCCAACAGATATCTCCATACCTCCAGAGCAAACTTGATAGCCAATAATTCCCGGTCACCAACATCATAATTCCTCTCTGGGGGACTTAGTTTCTGGGATGCAAAGGCTACTGGGTACAGGAGTGCCTTAGGACCTCGTCTTTGAGAAAGAATGGCTCCAGTGGCGTTTTCGGAGGCATCAACTTCCAACACAAATGGCAGAACTGGGTCTGGATGCTGCAGAATTGGTGCAGAGGTGAATAAAGTCTTTAATTTGGCAAAGGCTTCCTGAGCCTCTTGGGACCACCGAAAACGACTGTGTTGACGAGTTAGATGGGTGAGACAATGGAAAGGCCGCGGCTTCGGCCTAGCTCCGGAGTGGCGGCCATCTTGGTACACCTGGCGGCCGTTTACCAGGTGATCGCTCCGTCAAATGATGTAAAAAAACCGCCGTCATGTCATGATGCTGGTTCCTCTCTCCCCTCTGTGTACTGATCTGTACAGTGGAGGGGAGAGATCAGATGGCAGCAGTGCCAATACTCTGCCATACTCTGCCAATACTCTGCCAATACCCTGCCAATACCCTGCCAATACTCTGCCAATACCCTGCCAATACCCTGCCAATACTCTGCCAATACCCTGCCAATACTCTGCCATACCCGGCCAATGCTCTGCCAATACTCTGCCAATACTCTGCCATACTCTGCCATACTCTGACAATACTTTGAAAATACTCTGCAATACCCGCCAATACCCTGCCAATACTCTGCCAATACTCTGCCATACTCTGACAATACTCTGACAATACTACGCAATACCCACCAATACCCTGCCAATACTCTGCCAATACTCTGCATTACCCGCAAATACCCTGCCAATACTATGCCATACCCTGCCAATACTATGCCATACCCTGCCAATACTATGCCATACCCTGCCAATACTCTGCCAATACACTGCAATACCCGCCAATACCCTGCCCATACCCTGCAACACTCTGCCATACCCTGCTAATATATTATTACAGTGGGGGAGATTGTGGATATTACAGTGGGGGAGATTGTGGATATTACAGTGGGGGAGATGACGTGGGTATTACAGTGGGGGAGATTTTTTTTTGTTGATCCGAAAATGATCCAAACCGTGACTCCTGATCCGAGGAAGGATCCAAACCGTGAGTTTTTTGATCCGTTGCACCCCTAATAGCAACCCCTTCAGTAGAGATGACAAATCCTAGAAATTGGACGATAGTCTTCTCAAACTCGCATTTTTCAGCTTTGAGGTACAGTCTATGTCTTCTGAGGATGGTGAGAACTTTTTTCACATGGGTTCGGTGTAGCTCAATGGTGGCAGAAAAAATGAGGATGTCATCCAAGTAAACGACTACGAAGTTGTCAAGATAGTCCCGAAAAATATCGTTTACCAGATGTTGAAAAGTGGCCGGGGCGTTGCACAGCCCAAAAGGCATCACTAAGTATTCGTAGTGTCCAAATCGGGACCTAAAGGCGGTCTTCCATACATCACCAGCACGGATTCTTATAAGGTTATATGCACCCCGTAAGTCTAACTTGGAGAATATTCGGGCAGTCCGGAAATGTTGGAATAACTCTGGGATGAGTGGAAGTGGGTAACAGTTCTTAATAGTTATTTTGTTGAGTTCCCTGTAGTCGATGCAAGGTCTTAGAGAGCCATCTTTTTTCCCAACGAAGAAAATACCGGCTTCGGCCGGAGAAGAGGAAGGGCGAATGAAGCCTTTTTCCAGGTTCTCATCAATATAGCTTTTAAGGACCTTTAATTCTACTTCAGACAGGGGAAATATGCGCCCGAAAGGAATCTCAGAACCAGGTAACAGTTCAATGGGGCAATCGTAGGATCGGTGAGGTGGTAGACAGTCAGCTTTCTTCTTATCAAAGATGTCTTTGAAATCGAGGTACACTGGGGGAACGTGCTGGGATTGTCAGATGCCGGAAACACTGTCAAGCAGGAAGCTGAGGCTAGGGTAAGACAGTGCTGGGAGCAGTAGTTAGAGGAAAAGGCAATCTCTTTCTTATTCCAGTTAATTTGGGGGTCATGAGCTTGTAGCCAGGGGAGTCCCAATATAATAGGAAATAAAGGAGAACTGATGAGATCAAAGCGTAAGAACTCTCGGTGGCCCGGAGTCTGTGGTAGTAAGAATGGGTTGAGTTTCCTGTGAGACTGGTCTGGAACAAGGAAGGGATCCATCAGCCAGACGGACCAGAAGGTTTTGTTTCTTATTTTGGCATGGGACGTGTAATCTTTTGGCTAAGGAAGTGTCCAGAAAGAAACAGCATGCCCCTGAGTCAATGATGGCCGGTAGTTGAATCTCCTCTTCTGGCAACTGTAAGGAGACAGAAAGAGTGATGTAAGACTGAGTAGAACCTGTGGTTTGGTAATTCATATCGGACCATGGAAATAACTTACTGGGCCTCACAGGGCAGTTGCATAGATAATGTCCGGACCCTCCGCAGTACAGGCATAGGTTAGATTGGCGTCTCTGTTGCCTTTCATCAGGGGTGAGAGGAGATTGGACCAGTCCCAGTTGCATGGGTTCTCCTTCCGGAGCAGATGTGGCTGAAGGAACCGGGAATGGTGGATAAGCAGCGGAGGCCTTGGGGAGCATCCAGCTGGGACGGGGAGCCTGGAAACGCTCAGAGCGCCACTCCCGCATGCGCCTGTCAAGCTTGGTAGCTAATTGGATTAAGTCCTCCAGAGAAGCAGGGGTCTCAACCCGAGCTAGCTCGTCTTTAAGGCCCTCCGAGAGTCCCTGGCGGTATTGATATCTAAGAACGGCCTCATTCCACCCAGTGTCAGCTGACTATTTACGAAATTCAACGGTATAGTCTTCAACTGGTCTCCTTCCGTGAAATAAGGGATGTAAAGTGGCTTCGGCTGTGGCGGTGCGCGAACGCGCATGCGCCGAAGCGCCGTTCCGCCGCGCATGCGCACAGGGAAACGGCGAGGCTGACAGGCTTGATTTTGGTTGTTTCCCTGACATGGACCTTATACTTTTGTCTTTACATACTCCTTAAAATAAATGTTATACTGATGTTGACCAAGAATGTTTGTGTCTAATCTGCTTGCAATGTTTATGTGCAAAATTACTAAGTTTTTTTTTTGGTTTGACTCCACAGTTTCCTTCAACGCCACAGGAATGGCAGACTGTGGCCTCCCAGTTTGCTCATCATTGGGACTTTCCCAACTGCGGAGGGGCAATCGATGGGAAACACGTCCACATCGTCCCACTACCCCATTCGGTGTCATACTATTTTAACTATAAGGGGTTTCATAGTATCGTGTTGATGGCGGTGTTGCCAGTGACATATGAGTTTTTCTATGTGGCCGCGGGGAAGAATGGCCGGATGTCGGATGGTGGAGTCTTTGCCCAGACCGAGTTCTTCTGACGTCTCCAGAGCGGTGGCTTGGGATTGCCACCTGCGGAAGAGAATGTCGGAGGACTCCCATTTGTTTTTATCGCTGATGAAGCATTTGGTCTGGGTGATCACATGATTGTTGTTTTGCATGATGTTTTATCCTGCTGCATACTGCACAACTTTTTAAAGTGAAATGCACCTGGTTATGTTGCCACAGTTGGGCCTGAGGCCGGACTTCATGAGAATCCAATGACGGCCCTGGAAGCTGGCTGTCCTGGCTTGCCCCCCCAAAGCGCTGTGAAGTGCGTGAAAAATATGTGGAATATTTTACGTGTAGGGGGGCCATTGCTATGCCAGCTAATTTTTAAATATTTTCAAAATAAAAAAATTGATATGATAAAATCTTGATTTGGATTTACTGCTTGTGTTTCTTTTATCTGTCTCCTAGGTTCTCCTAGTGCACTCTTAGTGCCAAGTGGTTTTAACATTATTTAAATAACACCCATTGTCACTGTAAACACCAACTTAATACATAAAATGTTATTGAGCATTGAAAGAAGAAGCCACATATTGTTGAGTAGAAAGCCTTTTACTCCTTGCACATTCACATGTGCATTCTAAAACATTTTGTGGTAAGAAAAAAACTTTTTTTTTTAAGATTTACCCTGAAATCTTTGAAAAAGTACAGAAACAGGCATGTTTCCAAACATAACATACACAACTCTGGAACTTACAAAGTTTAACATTGCAAAAATGAAGGCAATATCAGACATTATAGTGTGAAAAATGTCTTGATCTTGCCTTCATCAGATGGGGTGAAGTCACCCCTGTAAAAGCCAAATTTAGAAGATGCACACAAATTGTGAGTTAAAATGGGAATTTCTTTTCTGATCCCATACCTAATGTCAACATGTGCTATCTCCCATCATGGGGGATCAATGGACATGTTTTGGGGGTGCAACCACTTCCTCTCACCTACTAGAGTTGGGAGGAAGGTGTTGCACCCACAAAACGCGTACATTGAAATCCCCTGATAGCAGCTAGCACATGTTGACACACTGTGTGCATCTTCCAAATTTGGCTTTTAAACTGTACTAAAGCTTTAGATAAATTTTATTTAAAAAAAAGTGTAATCTCTTTTGGATTTAGATTCTCCCTAGTACATCAACCATGTTCTTCAGTCTTTGTTCAATCTCCTTGGTTTTTTCGTTGATAAGGTCTAAATCCTGACTACACCACATTATGTCCTGGATAAGCCATTGTGCACTGTCACTGGTGAAATGAGTAGCTTGTTCTTCCACAACCTGCACATCACCTAAAATAAAAATACACACCATGTATTATAAATATGCAAGCATACATCTATTACCTGAATCTGTGGTGTCAGACACTCACCTGTTGTGGTGAAATCACTTCTTCCACCTCTCCTTCCTCTACATCCTCAGATTGTGGTGTCCTCTGTTCCCCTTCTTTCTGAGGTGGGGGGTTCCTGTTGTCCTCCGACGTCCCGAGTCTTTTCTCCTCTATGAGAATGAAACAAAACGTATACTTAGCACACAGATATTTGTGACCAGAAATATGAATGTGAAACATTGCTTGGAAGTGGGGTACAATTGTCTGTTTGGGCAGAGTTCCAGATATGATTAATTCCCTTAATCAAGCTGGAATACTTTCCTTTTTTGGACAAGTTTCACACATGTGGACACCCCACGTATCCACTGGAGTACCTGTGTGGGACACCTTAAAAAGTTTGTTCTTGTGTCAAACACTAGTGCTCCTGTGTCCAGATGTGTAAGCAGCTGCCTAAACTTCTTTTAATACAAATTAGAATGCCCAAATGTAGTCAACACTGTATCTGCCCAAAACATCGTATTTAGTTGGCAAATGAACAATGTTTCTTACGACCGATTACTGTGCCCACAAACATGAAAGTAGCCATTTTAAACTGTACAACAGTAAAAAAAAGCAGCATGCAAGTAATAATAATAATAGGAACACACGACAACTACTTACTTTTTAGAAGCACTTTCTTGATCCTTCTGTACTGATCATGCCCCCTCAATTTGAAGTCTGACCAGCGTTTCCTCAATTGCTCTTTGGATTGCTGTACCCCAAAATTCCGGCGCAGACTCTTCACAACTTTAGTCATGATCTTGGCCTTTCTCACATTTGGGTTTAGGTACGGTCCATACTACCCATCATGATCAGCCCTCTTCAATATGTCCATCTCCACCATTTCACCAAAGGACATATTGGAGGCCTTAAATCTTCTCCTCTGGTATCGAGACATTTCTTGCTCCAGGCTTTCCTCCTCTTCGTAACTATTATTATGCACCTGCTGTGTCTCCGCCATGTCGTCTCCCACTGCACCGAAAGAGAAGGGGTGGGGAATATTCTAGAAAGAACGTCAGGGGCGGGTGACGCAGGCGGAGTTTCACTCATATGCAGTGTATATAAAGCTAACACGCATGTGTCGTATCTGTGAGTGGAGGAAGCGCCGAACGTTATAACGAAGGTAACATTTTAACTTGGGACATCAGTGGCCTATACTCATTCTAGATTGAGGCCTATATTGGGATAAGATTAGTAGAGTTTAGCCTGATATTAGTGTTTTTGTCCTGTGTTTTGTCTTTCAGCAAATATGAAACAATTCAAAGACCCTGAATTCAGGGGCCAGTTCATTGACAAATACAGGGATATGCAAAATTTGTGGGAGGTTAAAAACCCCTTATGTCACAATAAACCAGCTAGGAAGGCATCGCTGGAGAAAATTCTGGAATTTGTGAAGATGCAGGTCCCCAACGCAGACATCAATTTTGTGAAGAAGAAAATTGGTAGCTTGAGAAGCACATATAGGAAGGAGCTTAATAAGGTCCAGGCTTCCATGAGATCAGGAGCAGCAGCAAAGGATGTGTATGTACCCAGTCTGTGGTACTACAACAGGATGCGGTTTCTGGAAGACCAGATCGAAGGCAGGGAATCACTTTCGACACTTCAATCCACCCTTCCCTCAACCCCAGCTGAGGCTTCCGAGGACCAACCTGGGCCTTCTATCCTGGAAGAAGTTGAGGAGCCCAGCTGGAGCCAGGTATAGTATTTTTAAAAATATTTATTGTCCGAAAATGATTGTTGTTAACTAGATGTTATTATTGCTAACAAATTAATGATTTAACAAAAAGTGTTTGACATATCAATAGACAGTAGGGGCCAAAAATGAGTGTGACAAGAATGAAAAATGCTGGGGTCAGAATGATAGTCTTTTCTATTTATTAACATTCAATTTGCAACAGTCATCAGCTGAAAATTGTGTGTGATTGACGAACCAAAAAAATAAAACTATGTCCCTTTTTCATACACAGGAAGATCTCAGCCACAACGAGGCTCTGGAATGTGGCAGACAGGAGGAGGCGGAGGTAAGTGTCAGCCAGGAGGTGGTGGGGCCCTGTAGCCTCACCCAATCCCAGGTGCCTCCCCTCCGCCTTACAACAAAAAGGGCCAGGAAGGGGAGTAACGTGGAGGAGGCAGCACTGGGCCTCATTAAGGAAGCTAATGTGACCCTGAAAAGCCCCCCCGATGTTGAAGAGGCTATGGCTGCTATGTAACTGCTAAATTGCAGCAAATGGAGGAGGGCCAACGCCAGGTGTGAGAAATTTATTTTTGAGGCCATTCAGAAGGGGTTGAGTGGCCAAATAAGTGATAACATGCACTTATGTGTGCTCGCCCATCCTCCTCCTCCTACTGCCACAAGTCCACCTCCAGAGCCACAGCCTCCAAGGAAGGCTGCAGAGAAGGCTGCAGGCAAGGTGCAGGGAAGTGTGGAGGGAAGCCTGCAGGGAAGACAAGAAAGTGATGACCTGGGTTCAGTCTGGTCTGACAGAAGACGCATGCTGTTGTAGTACCACAGCCTGGGGTTATATATGTCCTCTGCTGCTGTTCATGATCTCTGGGAGTCCTGGACCAGATTGTGCTCCCCATTATATGGACTTCTCAAGCTACCAATTTTATTTTTCAAATAGTTGATGTGTGCCCTGGGGCAGAAAGGCTTCGCAAACTCCAGCAGTTTCTCCAGTGTTGCCTTCCTCTTTATTTTGTTATCAGCCAGAATAAATAGAGATTTTTTTATCTGAAAATACTTGCCTATGTGTTTTTCTTAAAATAGGATAGTTTGTGAGTAGGCAGGTACATTTCAAAAATACAATGTCAAATTAACAAGGGACACCAACAAACCTCCTTGAGCTTTAAAAATAATGTTGTTGTGTAAACTTGACACACACAAAAAAAAATTATGGAGATGACTAGAAAATAATTTAAAAATATTCAAAAAAAAAGAAGTCCTTGATTAAAAAAAATAAATAAAATGACAATAAAAAATAATTTCAAACATTATTATGGAGATCTGGCTTTAAAAACAAAAAAAATTATTCATGAGATTACGAGAAATAATAAACAAGTTTGTGAGAACTCTGTGTGAATATGAGCAGCAAAACAATTTCATTCTTCTAGCATTATAAAGAAGAAGAGAATGTGCTGCATTAAACTATTTTAAAAATTTCAGCGTGAGGAATGTGGCAATTCCATTACGAACAGTAGTTTTACCAGACCGGTAAATCGGAATTGCATACACACAAACGCATTTTCGGATAGGAACTTTTTCCGACCAAAAAATTGAGAACCTGCTCTCAATCTTTTGCTGGCAGGAATTCCCCCAGCAAAAGTCCGATGGAGAATACACACGGTCACATTTTCCGACCAAAAGCTCTCATCGGTCTTTTGCTGGCCGAATTTCCGATCGTGTGTACGCGGCAGTACAGGTTTTCTTCTAAGATTGCCCTGTATTTGGCTCCATTCATCTTCCCATCAACTCTGACCAGGTTCCCTGTCCCTGCTGAAGAAAAGCATCCCCACAATATGATGCTGCCAACACCATGTTTCACGTTGGGGATGGTGTGTTCAGGGTGATGTGCAGTGTTAGTTTTCCGCCACACATAGTGTTTTTCTTTTAAGCCAAAAATTTCAATTTTGGTCTCTTCTGACAAGAGCACCTTCTTCCACATGTTTGCTGTGTCCCTCACATGGCTTCTCACAAACTGCAAACGGGACTTCTTATGGCTTTCTTATAACGATGGCATTCTTCTTGCCACTCTTCCATAAAGGCCAGATTTGTGGAGTGCACGTCTAATGCCCCGTACACACGGTCAGACATTGATCGGACATTCCGACAACAAAATCCTAGGATTTTTTCCGACGGATGTTGGCTCAAACTTGTCTTGCATACACACGGTCACACAAAGTTGTCGGAAAATCCGATCATTCTGAACGCGGTGACGTAAAACACGTACGTCGGGACTATAAACGGGGCAGTAGCCAATAGCTTTTATCTCTTTATTTATTCTGAGCATGCGTGGCACTTTGTGCGTCGGATTTGTGTACACACGATCGTAAATTCCGACAATGGATTTTGTTGTCGGAAAATTTTATAGCCTGCTCTCAAACTTTGTGTGTCAGAAAATCCGATGGAAAAATGTGTGATGGAGCCTACACATGGTTGGAATTTCCGACAACAAGGTCCTATCACACATTTTCCGTCGGAAAATCTGACCGCGTGTACGGGGCATAATAGTTGTTCTGTGTACAGATTCTCCCACCTGAGCTGTGGATCTCTGCAGCTCCTCCAGAGTTACCATGGGCCTCCTGGCTGCTTTCTGATGAATGCTCTCCTTGCCCAGCCTGTCAGTTTAGGTGGACGGCCATGGCTTGGTAGGTTTGCAGTTGAGCCATACTCTTTCCATTTTCGGATGATGGATTGAACAGTGCTCTGTGAGGCGTTCAAAGCGTGGGATATTTTATTATAGCCTAACCCTGCTTTAAACTTTTTCACAACTTTATCCCTGACCTGTCTGGTGTGTCCCTTGGCCTTCATGCTGTTTGTTCACTAAGGTTCTCTAACAAACCTCTAAGGGCTTCACAGAACAGCTGTATTTATACTGAGATTAAATTACATACAGGGGGGATCGTTTTAATAATTAGGTGACTTCTGAAGGCAATTGGTTCCACTAGATTTTAGTTAGGGGTATCAGAGTAAAGGGGTCTGAATACAAATGCACGCCACACTTTTCACATTTCACTTTTCATATTTATTTGTAAAAAAAAATTGAAAACCATTTATTATTTTCCTTCCACTTCACAATTATGTGCCACTTTGTTTTGGTCCCGGTTCGCATAGGGGAACATTTAAGAAGCATAAAAAACTCAGTCAAGGAAAACAACAAACAAAAAAGAGAAGACATGTCTCCACTTGCGTTACATTTTACAGACCATCATAATGGCAACACCACTGGCATAAAAATAAAAGAGATCTATACCCTAAACTTACCAACACATAGGGGCGATTTCGATACGATCCTGCTTCAAAAATAGAAGATGTGGATCTTTTGATTAAAAACACTCATGCCCCAGGGCCTAATACAGAATGTAGCCTCCAGCCCTTTCATGAGTAAGAAGCTTAATCGCATCTTTTTGATCCACACTGGATATATATCCGAAGCAGGTGTTCCGTCCATGTACTGCTAAAAGCAGCTGCTATCTGATATATAGCTATATATAGATATATATATAGATCTATATATATATATATATATATATATCTATATATAGATATATATATATATCTATATATGCATTTTTTTAGTTTCAATTAACCTATAACAGTATATGCGATTTGTGCTTCCAAATGTCATACTGCAATCAATAAATCGCATAAACTTCATCTTGTTGATTTTCTAAATTAAATCTATAGAATGCTACTTTAAGCCTGCATCCAATTTACTTTAAGCCTGCATCCAATGCAACAATTTAACTGCATCCTTTTGAACTACAGTGGATGTATATCTGAATCAGAAAACTTATCTTTGAATTATCAAATGCAGTTGCTGTATAAAACATAGATGCATACATTTTCTCAGGTCTAATTAACTTATAATGATACATGCGACTATCTGTCTCAAAATGTTGCATTGCAATTAATAATCACATAATTCTCACTTAGCTGACACATGCAATTATTTGCTTTAAAACGCTACATTGCAATAGTAGCGATTTCGATACGACCCTGCCTCAAAAAGAGAAGATGTGACTCATTCGATTAAAAATACTCATGCCCCAGGGCCTAATACAGAATGTAGCCTCCAGCCCTTTCTTTCTTAATCGCATCTTTTTGATTCAAATTGGCTATATATCCGAAGTAGGTGTTCTGTTCATGCACTACTAAAAGCAACTGCTGTCTGATATATATATATTATATATATATATATATATATATATATATATATATATATATATATATATGCATCTTTTTAGTTTTAATTAATCTATAATGGTATATGCGATTTGTGCTTCCAAATGTCACACTGCAATCAATAATTGCATAAACTTTATCTTATTTATTTATTTTATTTATTTATTTCAGGTACTTATATAGCGCCGTCAATTTACGCAGCGCTTTTACATATACATTATACATTCACATCAGTCCCTACACCCTCAAGGAGCTTACAATCTAAGGTCCCTAACTCACATTCATACATACTAGGGCCAATTTAGACAGGATCCAATTAACCTACCAGCATGTCTTTGGAGTGTGGGAGGAAACCGGAGTACCCGGAGGAAACCCATGCAGACACAGGGAGAACATGCAAACTCCAAGCAGGTAGTGTCGTGGTCGGTGTAAACAACATAGCACATATCATGAGGGACTCCATTTTAATTCTAAGACACCATCTTATGTTTTACAGGAAAATTGAGAAAACTCAAATATGAGTTTCAACTGAAACCCACATCATCTTTAAGCTGTAATCTATAGAACATGTCTAACTCAGGGTTACATATAAATTTAAATATAGCTAGAATGTGGAGTTTGTCCTAGCTCATGTTTGTTCTTGATAAGATAAATGCTTCCCTCAACATCTGTTTAAGAATACATACATACTCTTATAGTGAAAATGATGCAAGATTTTGTCTTATAACACCAGCTAATAGGTAAATATTAACTGAACCTATTTTCATTTCAATGACATGTATAAGTTTAGTAAAACTCCTCCCATCCCCATAACTGCATAAATACTGTCCCTTTGACCATTTCTAATTAGATGTCTTTAAGTGGCTAAGCAAACCTGTCTCCTGTGTCACTTTATTGATATCTCCAGGCCTGGGGGTCTACGGAGGTCTTCCTGCATTACCTGAACCTATCTGGGTGGTCTTAGAAGCAGAAATTTCCTTACAGAACTGGGGGCTCGTCCTCTGGGATAAAAGCCAAAAATCATCTGAAAGGTAAGTCTTTATTTTGTCTTTATTGACGAAATATTTCTTGCCTCAGCTCTGATTAAAGCTTTTTAGACCCGTAAATTAGTAGGGGATAAGAACCACGCCAGAGGTTAATATTGGAGGGTTTTTGGGAAACCCACAAAGATAAGCAGTACTGCATACACATATATAGAGACATTCCTTTTGGGAAGGGATATGAAGTGGTTAATGAGGAAATAGACTCCGGTGACCCCAAAATCTTTTGCTTTTTCTTATCTATCACATTAGAAGTTATAAGATAATCTGTCGTGTGTGTGTGGATCAGAAGACTGGGTGGTAAGAACAGTCGGCTCCCACTGTCAATATGGGTCAGAAACAAGGTAAAGAAGTTCCTCCCCCTCTTCCCAATCCAGGAGAAACGTGTAAGGATTTTGTAGCCAGAATTTGTGGTACTAATTATGAATTCATAGTCCCATGGGTTTCAAATTTAGCGGGATGGACCAAAGCCATACACAGTGTAGACCCTTTTCCCCGGGATGGCGCTAATGACGAATTTCACAAAGATATGATAAAAGGATTGTGTTTAGGAGATAAGAGAGCTTTCCCTTGGTACTCCGGGGATCCTCAATGGGATTTGGATTATATGGAAAAGGGAGGAGAGAACTGGTTAAAATACGCCCCATATTGGTTTCAGAGGGATAATAAGAAACAGAAAAAGCCCACCAAATGTTTAAGTAAGGAAGATTATGACCAGAAACATAGAGAAGAAGCCGATAAAAAGAGATTTGTCCCTGACCCAATAGCCCCACCCCTGCCAATAGTCAGTCATCCTCCACCCGCATATGTACATGTCTATCCGAGTTTAAGAAAGGAAGATATTGATCTTCTGGCTGGACATTATGCAACCAGACAACGGCAGGTCCCCCCCGCTCCACAACCACAACAGCAGATCCCTCCCGCTCCACAACAAGATAGACAGCACCCACAGAGGGCCCGAGTCGAGGTAGGTGAACCAGAAGAAGATCAGGGAGCTATAGGAGGGGTAGTTTCACCACCTGGCCAAGAGCAGGAGGAAGAAGACGTTAAAGGGGATAGAATATTTAGTCCCCCTAAAACAAAGAGTGGAACTGTATATAGTAACACTAACCTTCAAGCACCCTTCATGACCATTGGAAATGAATTATTAAAAAAGGTAATAGACATTGAGGACATTGATAGGATAGTAAAACATTGCCCCAAACCCACCGCCTCTGCAGGAGGCACTTTAACTTACTTAAAAAAGGCCTGTAAGGGTAGAAATTACACACAGGAAGACATGCGTCTTATCATTGATGGTATCATAGGACACACCAGTTCCTGGAGCTGGGCAAATGTTCCAAGTATAAACACTATTGACACTGGAAACGCGGGAGCATATGGGCTAAACACAGTACCAGGTAGGAACACCATGTGGACAGAATTAGAGACTGAAATGATGAGAGTATTTAAAAATAAAAGTTCCCTCCCTACTGCCATAGCATGCAAACAAAAGTCAGGAGAAACTGTAGTTGAATTCTGGAAAAGGTTTCATGAAAATTGGACAACAGAAGCTGGATTAGCTACAACTACTGATGTGGGAGCTTTGTTTATTCAAACTTTTATGAATAATCTAAGACCCCAGTTCGCTTTGGTGGTGAAACAGATGATATCTGAATGGACCACACAGACGATTGACCAATTTCAGGAAACCTTAATACAGAAAGAAGCAGCAGGGTGTTTTGATGTAATAAAAGAGAAAGCAGTGAGTAGCCTTTATCAGGGTGGAGTGCGAACTCAGCCTCCCCAAGATAATGGTGGACAATGGGGCAGTGGAAACAGAGGCAGAGGAAGAGGAAAAACAAAAGGGAGAGGGCATGGTTTTTTCCAGACCACCCCAGCAGTCACACACATGTTGTTTTAACTGTGGACAACAGGGTCACTGGAGAAATCAATGTCCTTATGAATGGAATAACCCAAATACTCAAGATCAAGATCAAATGCATACACAGGGGCCCCAATCTAGCCAACCGAATCAAGTTGCCCCAAAGCAACAGGGTCCCCGATTCCCTATACAGTGGAATCAACAGCAACTGAAATGAAGCTGCCCGGAAAGTAGTATCCCAGCATTTCCTTTAATCTCACACTCTTACAATGAACAACCAATTGTGACCCTATATATCAAAAATAGGCCTGTTCTGTTTTTAACCGATTCAGAGGCAACTCGGAGCACCCTCAGTGAGGACTACTACAGAGGTGAGACTAAAATTGCTGAACCTTCTATGGGAATTAATGGGATACTTACCAAAACATACAAAACACCACCTTTACCAGTAAGTGATGTTGAAAGGGGAGGTGCAACAGTCTTGCATCATTGTTTCAGGATTATACCAAATTGTCCTGTGAATCTCTTGGGTAGAGATTTGATGGGAAAATCGGGTATAACACTGAAAATGACTACTGAAGGAGGGGTCTTCGTACACTCCAAGGTAATACCAATATATTACACTGAGGATAGTGATCTCCCTCCACCAGATGATCCGGTATGGTCAAAAAGCTCCTTGGATGTAGGTCTTATTTCTTGTACCCCATACAAGGCAGCTTTAAAATCATGGGCACAGCCAGTTTATCACAAACAATACCCCATTTCAAAAGAAAAAGAGGAAGGAGTGGCCCCAATGGTGGAAAGGTTCCTGCAGCTAGGAATTCTTAAAGAGACACTGTCACCCTACAACACCCCCATTAACCCAGTAATGAAGCCGGACGGCTCTTACAGGTTTGTACAAGACCTCAGAGCTATAAACAACCTAGTGATACCCATTGCTCCCATAGTGCCTGATGTGCCATCACTCTTAACCTCCATACCATGCGATGCAGAGTATTTTTCGGTCATTGACCTTTGTAATGCATTTTTTTCAGTTTCTGTTGACGAAGAGACACAGCCTATCTTTGCATTCAATTTCAGAAACCGACAGATGATGTGGTGTAGATTACCTCAGGGCTATGTAGACTCCCCTGTAGTGTACACAGTAGCCCTCCAGGCAACCCTGCGGTCTTGGACACCCCGCCATGGTTCCGTCCTACTTCAATATGTTGATGATTTGTTGTTGTGTAGTCCAAGCCAGAAAGCATGTAAAAATGATGGTTTAGATCTGTTACATTGGTTAGCAGACAATGGTCACAAGGTTTCTAAGAAAAAGCTACAATGGTGTCAGGAAACTGTTGAATACCTTGGTTTTGTACTCTCCAAAGGAGAAAGGAAAATCAGTCACAAGAGAGCTGCGGCTCTCGTGGGTCTGCCCCGCCCACTTACTAAGAAGGACATGCTATCCTTTCTTGGAATGAATGGTTACTGCCGCCAATGGATACCTGATTGTTCCTACTATGATAATCTCCTGAGGCAAGCCACAGGTACTGACATGCCAGTTTGTGTGAAATGGAATGATGAAATGTACAATGCTTTTGTGTATCTTAAAACTGCAATGGTCACATCTCCTGGACTTGGACTACCTGAATATGGTAAAATGTTTCACTTGTTTGCAAGGGACAACTGTAAAACGATGGCGGGGGTCCTGGCTCAGGAGCATGGGGGGAAACTCCGCCTATTGCATTTTTTTCAAAAGTTGTGCCGATGCCAGTACAGGGCATGCCGGCGTGTCTCAGAGCTCTGGCATCCTGTGCGATGGTGGTGGAAATGGCTACATCATTCACTCTAGGACATGCCACCACACTACACACCACTCACAATGTATCCATTCTACTAAAGAATATCCATACCCAGCACATGTCAGCCCAGAGGCTGAGCGGTTATGAAGTAATTTTACTTTCTAACCCAAAACTTGAGATAAAATATGCCTCTCCCACTTCTGGCCCAGCTCCAATCCTGAATGCCTTGCTAGGCTTGAAAGGTGAAGAAGATGAGGTAGTGCCTCAACATGAATGCATGGACCTCATCCACCAAGACACATCCCCGAGACCAGACATGTCTTCAACTGCTCTCCCTGGAGCACAGAATGTCTTTGTGGATGGGTCTTGTTCAAGACCAAATGATAACACATACCATGCAGGGTATGCTGTTGTTCAGCTGCCTGATAAAATACTGGAAGCAAACCCAGTCCCATTCCAATCAGCACAAGCTGCAGAACTTATAGCCCTTATTCGAGCTTGTCAGCTTTTTGAAGGGCAGGATGTAAACATTTACACAGACTCCAAGTACACGTACGGTGTTGCGCATGATTTTGGAGTCATATGGAAAAGGCGGGGCTATATAGCAGCAGACGGTAAATCCATCTCACATTCCACGCTTGTCACAAGTCTGTTAGAAGCTATACAATTACCAAGGTCCATAGCTATACTACACTGTAGGGCACATACAGGGCAACAGGATGACATAGCCAAAGGCAACGCCTTAGCTGACAAAGCAGCAAGAGAAGCAGCATCCACACAGCCTGCAAACATACAAATGCCATTACTCTCACCAGAAATTCCTCTTTTGGATCAAACATTGCGTGATCTCCAAGCATATGCCACAGACCAAGACATCCAGCAATGGAACTCAATAGGTGTGCAGACAAACCCAGAAACTGACCTTGTCTGCCAAGAGGGGAGACCATGTATCCCTGTAGCCAGTGCATCCATTTTTATTTCACAATACCATGGGATAGGTCACAGAGGGTGGAAAGTCACATGTGAACTTTTGGATAAGGATTTTTACATTCCAGGTCTTCCCTCTCTCGTTAAGGCATATGTTTCCAGATGCATCACATGCATTCGGAATAACCCTAGCAACCCTCACAAAGCAAAACACGAACATCTGATATATCCATCTACACCATTCACTCATCTGCAGATAGATTTTACACACATGCCCAAACTAGGTAAAAGACAGGAATATTTGCTAATAATAGTGGACATGTTCTCAAGATGGATAGAATTGTTTGTAACTACAAAGGAAGATGCACAAACAGTAGTGAGGATTCTGATACAAGAAATTATCCCAAGGTGGGGTTGCCCACTACAGATCAACTCTGACAATGGTCCTGCATTTGTGGCCAAAGTTTGTCAAGACCTGGTAAAAACACTGAAAATAGAATGGAAGTTTCATATTCCTTACCACCCCCAGAGTTCAGGTATAGTGGAAAGGATGAACAGAACCATTAAAGATAAGATCAGGAAGGCCACTGGAGGTACGTATGCAAATTGGAAGAAGGTCCTACCAGCTGTACTAGCCGAGGTAAGAATGACACCCTCTAAAAAGACAGGATACTCTCCTTTTGAAGTCTTAATGGGTAGGCCATTCCCCACCCCATGGGCCAGACAGCCACTTATGTTAGAAAGAGGGGACCTAGATCTTATTCAGGAAGAATATGTAAAAAAACTTATTGAAACTTTGGATAAAGTTGAAAGGAATGTTGCTCGCACCTCTCCTTCTTCTTCACAGGAACCTACACACCCTTTCCAGGTGGGTGACACCGTGGTGGTCCAGAGATTGAACCGCACCAAGAAACAGGAGTATCCCTTCGGACCCCCAACCACAGTGATCGCAGTCACCCGCACAGCTATTTTGGTAGAAGGACAACAGGCCTGGATTCATGCAAGTCGCGTAAAGAAGGTCAACCAGGACCCTAAGAAGCAAGGCAAAGATAAAGCACAGAGAGGTGAAGCAAATGATATAAATCCTCGAACACTGAGTGAAGCAGGTGGTCAAGACTCTGAACAAGATGACGTCGCTTATTTCACCACGGACTTCTGGGAAGGCCTTGTGCCTCCTATGCTGGGCTGCCCTGATTGTGTTCCTGCCAACTTGGCTGATAACTAACTGTATTTATCATTCTGAAGATTTGGGACTCATAAAGGGCATTTGTGGGGCCTCTAACACTCTACAACAGAATAATACACATGACAGACACAAGAGAAATGAAAACTCAGAAAGTTTTACAGATAAAATGTTATTGTTGAAGTTTAAATATAGCTACGCCCAGAAATCTGGATTTGAAAAATGTTGGATATGTAGTAAACTCCATCCTAGCACTGCTAGAATCCCCTTAATGGCAGTACCTCTAAACTTCACCCCACTCCTTAATGGCACACCTCCTGTCATCCTCACAGAAGTCATAAGAACACTTTCAAATAATACCCTTACTTTCCAAATTACTGGTAGAAGTCATTCCCCAGACTGGTGTTTTAGGTTGGGAAACTCCACAAACGGAGCTGAAGTTTGCCAACAAGCTAATATTAACTTTTCAATGACTTCAATTGAAAGCCCTTTCTTTCATACTTCAGAACCTGCCCTAAACACCACTCTAATAAACTTTCTTAACTCCAGTTCCACTTCCACAGTAGGACAATTATTGTCGAGTTTAACTTTTTCCAGTTTTTCTGACGAAATGATGACAATATTCAACAAACGATCCTTAGCTCTATGAAACAGTATTTATATTTGTTGTGGAAAAATCTGTCACCCTTGGATCCCCACTGAGCCCCAAGGATGGTGTTATCTTGCATCCCTAGTCCCCATCATGGGCGTAGTAGGAGATAGCAAGGGAAGACACCTCCTTGAAGCTAGCATGCATCCTAGGTACCCCCTCAAACACCGCAATAAAAGGGAGTTATATCTTACAAAAGATATGGCATGGGCTTGGTTCCCCTCATGGACTGGGTGGGGAATAGACTTAATGAAAAGGTTGAATAATTACACTGGAATCATTGATGAAATAATGGAGAAGAATTCTGATGATATTACTAAATTAAATATAGAAACTAGGGCAATTCGAAAACAATTAGAACTACACGAGTTAGCCATAGAAAGCATGAGTGCTGCTTTAACTGGGTTATGTGAAAACACAGAAGATTATGAGTGTTGTACCTGGTTTCATAACACAAGTATTGAGGTACCAGATTATTATGATATAATTGCACAACACCGGAAAGAAGTAAACAAATTACAAGATGAAGCTAGAAACATTGCTAAGACATGGGATCCTTTTGCAAACCTAAGTTCTGGGATAGGAATTTTGGCATGGATAAAAAGTGCTGCCATAACTATAATTATGATTATTCTTTTTGTTTTGTTCCTATATGCCTGTTATAAGCTTATAATGTGCATAATTGTTAAGGCATCCCGAACCCCTGATCCTGCTGCTGCGAATAGAATTTATCTGAGTATGTATTATGATAGAAGAAAAATTACATAAGTGTGAAAGGTAGTGAGCCATATAATAATGTCTCAAAGAGGGGATTGTAAAGAACATAGCACATATCATGAGGGACTCCATTTTAATTCTAAGACACCATCTTATGTTTTACAGGAAAATTGAGAAAACTCAAATATGAGTTTCAACTGAAACCCACATCATCTTTAAGCTGTAATCTATAGAACATGTCTAACTCAGGGTTACATATAAATTTAAATATAGCTAGAATGTGGAGTTTGTCCTAGCTCATGTTTGTTCTTGATAAGATAAATGCTTCCCTCAACATCTGTTTAAGAATACATACATACTCTTATAGTGAAAATGATGCAAGATTTTGTCTTATAACACCAGCTAATAGGTAAATATTAACTGAACCTATTTTCATTTCAATGACATGTATAAGTTTAGTAAAACTCCTCCCATCCCCATAACTGCATAAATACTGTCCCTTTGACCATTTCTAATTAGATGTCTTTAAGTGGCTAAGCAAACCTGTCTCCTGTGTCACTTTATTGATATCTCCAGGCCTGGGGGTCTACGGAGGTCTTCCTGCATTACCTGAACCTATCTGGGTGGTCTTAGAAGCAGAAATTTCCTTACAGTCGGGATTCGAACCAGCGACCCTTCTTACTGCTAGGCGAGAGTGCTACCCACTACACCACTGTGCCGCCCCATCATCTTTTTGATTTCCTAAATTAAATCTATAGAATGCAAATTTAAGCCTGCTCGTAAACAATTTAACTGCATCCTTTTGAACTGCAGTGGATATATACCTGAATCAGACAACTTTTCTCTGTATTATCAAATGCAGTTGCTGTATAAAATATAGATACATGCATTCTCCCAGTTCTAATTAACTTGATACATGCGATTATCTGTCTTAAAAAGTTGCATTGCAATTAATAATCGCATAATCCTTATTTAGCTGACACATGCAATTATTTGCTCCAAAATGTTTTACTGCAATTAATAATCGCAGAACTCTCACTTACCTGACTTTCCTCTTTATAGTTCCCTTTTCTTTTCTTTTCTTTTCTTTTCTTTTCTTTTTTTTTTCCCCTCTTCTTTCTTCCCTTCCTCTTCTCTTGTTGGAGAACTCCATAACCTAAAGTGGCATGTCACAATTGGAGAGCTGATGAACTTTCTACAAACTCAAGGCAGACTGGCGTTGTGCTAAGGAGGAATACACAGAAGCATGATACGACACCAGTTAAGGGAAGAAGGTAATACGGTAGAGCTTGTAAACTGTTGTGCTGCACCACAGGCTAGCCTGCACCGCACACCCATACAGTTATTCTTGTGTTGTTCTTAGGGTATTAACAGGTAAGGTGTGGCAGTTTAGTCGTGCCCGCCAGTAGGCAAATTATTTGTCTTTCTCCTGCATCCTACGGAGGGCGCCGCGCTGTGCAGCACAAGGTCTCAGCCTTCTGGCTGCGTGTCTGTAAATTTATTGTATGTTCCCAGAATTGGCGGTTGGGTTCTTTACCACGTTTAAATAAAATTCAGTTTTGACAAGAGCTGGTGGTGGAGTTGTTTTCCTTATTCGTGACTTCGTTGTATCCTGGGGAGCCCACCCCGGTACACTTTCTAGACGTTACGTATGATGTACCACATCATGCTTGCACATGCACAGTCGATTGACTGAAGCTAATGGCAACCATTTTGGCTGAGGTGAGCGTACGGTGGCCCAGAGGACTCTACAGCAGTACAGAGCAGTACAGAGCTGAAGGAAATTACTTGCTGGAGCCCCACGGACCCTGCTCTGAAACAAAACATACAGGACAGCATATATAGCTCCCGGACCAGAGAATGACAATCCATCCATCTGGACTGTAACCATATCATTCCACACATGATCAGGTGAGCGGACCTCTGGTTCTCCAATTGCTTGGTTTACTTTGCTCCTGGTATTTTGCTATACCTCAGCCTGTGTTGGCCTGCTTCACTATAGTTTCATCTTGCTATTATTGCTGTTATCCAATGATGGAACTTTCAGTGAAAGTATCTAATTCAATCCGGGATTATTGTATACTTGTACCTCTGGATTAGCCACAAATTGTGGATCATTTCCACCTCTCTACACTGGCAGCTTTACCTAGCTACAACTTCAATCAATACTGTTTCTGTGGGACTAGCAATTTGACTCAACTAATAATCCTTTAACCTAAGCTATCCCTCTGAAGGAGATTTGCCTAATTAAACTTAGTAACAGGATGGACTTTTTCTCCTATGGTGCATGTCACTGGGATTTCTAGTCTAGTCCAACAAATACTATTCACTTTAATTAACTACTGCTTGGGTTATAGGTGTGTGCATGCATAGCGAAAGTGAGATGCAGTTGTTCTTAAACAGACAATGTTGTCTTATTAAGCAGCTTGGTCCGCCTGTGTCTCTTTTCAGTGGGATCTTTTCCCCTGCAATCCTCTTTTTACACTTTGTGTTGGTCTATCGCATAAAATCCCCATAAAATACATATATTGTACGTTTTTGGTTGTAACATGACAAAATGTGGAAAATTTCAAGGGGTAGGAATACTTTTTCAAGGCACTGTATATACACAATATTAGTTACATAATTAGTCAGGTTGAAAAAAGACACAAGTCTACGCGAAAAATGGTAAAAGAAATACATGAATTAGAGCAAAGGCATAAAAAGCAAGCGGGAGTCGAAATCCATCAGGCTTTAATTTTAAAAAAAGATCAACTAAAAAATTTGATGGAACAGGAAACAAGAAAGGTATTTAACAGAGGAGTAAAGGAGAGATACAAATGGGGAAATAAACCTGGGAAACATCTTGCAAAAATCTTAAGAAATTAGAAGACTTTAAATTACATAAAAAGGTTAAAAAAACGAGAGAGGAGAGATGGTACATAAAACAACTGTTATCGCAAAGATCTTTCAAACATACTACAGTGCATTATACTCGATTAGAAACAAAGAGACACAAAAGGAAGAAGAAATAAGAAAAATAACAACAAAAAAAATTCCAGTAGAGGGATTAAAGGAACTAGATGAACCAATCACACAAGATGAAATTAGAAAGGCAACGAAAGAAACACCTATAGGGAAAAGCCCAGGACCCGACGGGTTTACGATTAAATACTATAAAATGTCAAAATCAATTAATACCAAAAAAATGCGACTACCTGAATAAAATAGGAGAAAATGAAGAATTAAGAAGAGAGTTACTACTAGCCCATATTACAATAATACCCAATTAGGTAAAGGATAAAACTATCTGCTATAACTATAGGCCCATAGCATTGCTGAATGCTGACATAAAGTTATACGCAAAAATTCTGACATCGAGACTAAAAAGTTTGATGCCAGAATGGGTAAAGCAGACCAAACAGGGTTCGTACCTGGTAGAGAGGGGAGGGATAATAGTATAAGAACAATGTTAATGCTGCGAAAGGGAAAAAATGGGGAATCCCCAGTGTTACTCCTGTCAATTGACGTGGTGAAAGCGTTTGACAGGGTAGACTGGGAATTCATGATGGACATGCTCCAACATCTAAAATTGGGACCTAAAATTATGCATTGGATTAAAAATTTTATTTAGTTGCTCTATGGCGATGGTAAGGGTTAATGGAAGTATGTAGCCACCTTTTGAAATGTTCAATGGAACAACACAGGGGTGCCAGCTATTGTCACTTCTGTATGTATTGTCATTAGAACCATTCTTGGCAACTTTGCGGAACAATGTTGATATAGGAGAGGCGAGGGTGGGAGAGGAGGAACATAAGCTGGCGGCATACGCAGACGATATCTTACTGTTCGTAACTAAACCAAGGGTGACACTGCCAAATATAATAAGAAAAATATGGGGAGCTCTCGAATTTTATGATCAATTTTATGAGAATCCCACAAAAACAGAAATACTAAATATAGGCGTAGGAAAAAAAGAAGAACTTGCATTACAAAGGGAATTCCTATTCACGTGGGTGGGAAGAGAACTATCATATTTAGGAATTAAGCTGACACCTGTATTATAGAAGTTATACTTGGCGAATTATATCCCATTACTGAATGAGATCAAAACGGAAATCAAGAAAATATCGACGAGTCCTCTATCCTGGATCGGAAGGATAAATATGTTAAAAATGGTGATCCTTCCAAAAATAATATACAAGTTCCAAATGATACCAATAGCAATACCACAAAGTTTTTTTAGAACAATAAACAAAATGATGCTAAAATATATATGGCAAAATAAAAAGCAGAGAGTAAAATTTGCATTAATCACTAGAAAAAAACATGGAGGTTTAGCAACCCTGGATATAAATAGATATTACAAAGCAGGTATTATTTCACGAATGGTAGAATGGGGGAATGAAAAAAGTGTGAAAAAGTAGGTTAAAATAGAAAACACTTTAAGTAGGACACTATTGCACAAGAATATATGGGTACCATGGAAGCGTAGAACACTAGACTTAGAAGCACATGACCTCACTAGAAACGTATTTAAAATATGGGACTTAATTTATAAACAGGGAAAATGGAAATACAATTCACCATTAATCTCACTCACAGGAACAAATTTTTTTACTCCAGGGAAGGAAACACTTTTCGGTAGCCGAATGGGAAATGCACAGTTAAAGGATATCACTAAACAAGGGAAGATAGAACATTACAGGATTTAAAGCACATAAATGGGTGGAAGATTAGTGAATGGGAATATTTGCAAATAAAACATTTGGTAAATACACTACCTCAACCAATTAGCGACGGAAAGAACTTGAATCCACAAGAAAAACCTTGTTGTACACAAACACCATTAAAACATGGGAACAAATATACAGAATCCTAACAGACCTAGAAGGACATCTGCCGCTCCTTTATACAGGAAAATGGGAAAAAGAAATGGGTATAAAACTGGATGAACAACAGGTATAGAGAATGATTGGAGTGTTATATAATTATGCAACGGATATAAACACAATAGAAATGAACTACAGGTTTTTGCTAAGATGATACATAACGCCAGAGAAAATCCATAAATACCAACAGGATAGATCCCCACAATGTTGGAGGGAATGTAAACAAATTGGTACAATGACACATATCTGGTGGGTCTGTCCAAAAATAAAGGATTACTGGCAGGAAATTCAAGATTATATAGGAGAGATAACTGGTGAAAAGATATTAAACAATCTACAGACGTGTCTGTTTCATGATACAAAAGATACAAAAAAACACTATAGGAAAACACCGACCCCATTTCTGTTAAAGGCTGCAAAAGGGCTAATACCAAAGAAATGGTTATCTGTTGAAAAAACAGATATAAAAGGAGTGGTTTGAAAGAGTATATTACATCTGTGAAATTGAATATTTAAGCAGTAGAGATATAGGGCAGGTAGAAAGATATAATAGTATCTGGGGAAGATGGATACGTTTTAGGGCTTCGGGGACATATGTGGAAAGGATAATGAAGGAGGGCAGCAGGGCTTGAAAGAGGAGGGATGGTGCGATGGCAAACCAGATAGGGAGTAGGGAGGGGGGGGGGGGGGAGTGGGAGGAAGGAAGGAGAAATAGGTAGGGAAAGTATTGTATTTTTGTAAATCAGATACAGATGTCAACTGTATCTTTTAGTTTTTGCCTATTTGCATATGGAAAAAAAAATTAAATAAAGTTTGGAGAAATAAAAGGGATAAGAAAAGGAAAGAAGGAAGGGGAAAAAAAGGGAAAAAAGGGGGGAGGTTTCTAGCACGATGATGTGAGACCATGTTGGACACAGTGAATGAACATTAAGCTGAATAGTCTCTCGATAGAGGTATAAAAAAAGACACAAGTCCAGTTCAACCAAAAAAAAAACACAATCCCATATACACAATCCTTCATCCACAGTTGATCCAGAGGAAGGAAAAAAAAAACCCAGCAAAGCATGATCAAATTTGCTACAGCAGGGGAAAAAATTCCTTCCTGATCCCCCGAGAGGCAATTGGATTTTCTCTGGATCAACGTTACCTATAAATGTCAGTACCCAGTTATATTCTGTACGTTGAGGAAAGAATCTAGGCCTTTTTTAAAGCAATCTACTGAGCTGTCCAGAACTACCTCTGGAGGGAGTCTATTCCACATTTGCACAGTTCTTATTGTGAAGAAAACTTTCCATATTTGGAGATTAAATTTATTTTCCTCTAGTCTAGACATAAAGAGTGCCCCCTTGTCCTCTGCGATGACCTTAAAGTGAATAACTCAACACCAAGTTCACTATATGGACCACTTATGTATTTATACATGTTGATCATATCCCCCTTAATCTCCACTTCTCAAGAGAGAATAAATTCAGTTTCTCTAATCTTTCCTCATAACTGAGCTCCTCCATGTCTCTTATCGGTTTGGTTGCCCTTTTCTGCACTTTGTCCAGTTCCCCAATATAATTTTTATGAACTGGTGCCCCAAACTGAACTGCATATTCCAGATAAGGTATTACTAATGATTTGTACAGGGGCAAAATTATATCTCTCTCTCTCTGCAGTCCATACCTCTTTTAAAGCGGGGGTCCACCTACATCAACCTAAAAAAAAAATATTAAAAGCCAGCAGCTACAAATACTGCAGCTGCTGACTTTTAATACATGGCCACTTACCTGTCCCAGGGTCCAGCAATGTCGGCAGGCGACGCCGAGAACCCGCTCGGTTCTCGGCAGCTGCCCCCGCCATCCTAGGTGAGGGAATCAGGAAGTGAAGCGTTGCGGCTTCACTTCCCGGTTCCCTACTTCGCATGCGCGAGTCGCGCTGTGCATCGTAACTGGTCCCCACTATCTCCTGGGAGCTGTGTGGTTCCCAGGAGACAGCGCGAATGGACAGGAAGAGGCATAGACTCCCATGGGAGTCTATGCCGGAAGTGGGTGCAAATACCTGTCTTAGACAGGTATCTGCACCCCCTCCCCCCTGAAAGGTGCCAAATGTGACACCGGAGGGGGGGGAGGGTTCCGAAAAGCGGAAGTTCCATTTTTGTGTGGAACTCCGCTTTAATACAAGAAAGGACTTTGCTCGCTTTGCAAACTGCAGCTTGGCCTTGCATGCTATTATTAAGCTCATGATCTACCAAAACCCCCAGATCCTTCTCCACTATGAATTCCCCCAGTAGTACTCCCCCTAGTATGTATGATGCATGCATATTCTTAGCCCTCAAGTGCATAACTACACATTAAACCTCATTTGTCACACAGTTGCCCAATTAAACAGTGCATTGAGGTTGGCTTGTAAGTTGGAGACCTCCTGTAAGGACGTTATTCCACTGCATAGCTTGGTGTCACCTGCAAAGACTGAAATGGTACTTTTAATCCCAGACCCAATATATTTTTCTAAAGCTATTAAAATATTAAGATATTAGTGGATTTTTATCTGCAGTTATTATTTATTTATACATTCATTCACACAACTGAAGTGGTTTTGTATATAATTTTCAATTATATGTATATTTATATATTTAATTTGTTCATTGTATCATATTAGATATTCATGAATTTTCAATATTGATCACTTATATGAGATTTATACAGTGGGGACAGAAAGTATTCAGACCCCCTTAAATTTTTCACTCTTTGTTATATTGCAGCCATTTGCTAAAATCATTTAATATTGACAGAAAAACACAGAATTGTTAACATTTTTGCAGATTTATTAAAAAAAAGAAAAACTGAAATATCACATGGTCCTAAGTATTCAGACCCTTTGCTCAGTATTTAGTAGAAGCACCCTTTTGATCTAATACAGCCATGAGTCTTTTTGGGAAAGATGCAACAAGTTTTTCACACCTGGATTTGGGGATCCTCTGCCATTCCTCCTTGCAGATCCTCTCCAGTCCTGTCTCGTTGGATGGTAAACATTGGTGGGCAGCCATTTTTAGGTCTCTCCAGAGATGCTCAATTGGGTTTAAGTCAGGGCTCTGGCTGGGCCATTCAAGAACAGTCACGGAGTTGTTGTGAAGCCACTACTTCAATATTTTAGCTGTGTGCTTAGGGTCATTGTCTTGTTGGAAGGTAAACCTTCGGCCCAGTCTGAGGTCCTAAGCACTCTGGAGAGGGTTTTCGTCCAGGATATCCCTGTACTTGGCCGCATTCATCTTTCCCTCAATTGCAACCAGTCGTCCTGTCCCTGCAGCTGAAAAACACCCCCACAGCATAATGCTGCCAGCACCATGCTTCACTATTGGGACTGTATTGGACAGGTGATGAGCAGTGCCTGGTTTTCTCCACACATACCGCTTAGAATTAAGGCCAAAAAGTTCTATCCTGGTCTCATCAGACCAGAGAATCTTATTTCTCACCATCTTGGAGTCCTTAGGGTGTTTTTTAGCAAACTCCATACGAGCTTTCATGTGTCTTGCACTGAGGAGAGGCTTCCGTCGGGCCACTCTGCCATAAAGCCCTCGACTGGTAGAGGGCTGCAGTGATGGTTGACTTTCTACAACTTTCTCCCATCTCCCGACTGCATCTCTGGGGCTCAGCCACAGTGATCTTTGGGTTCTTCTTTACCTCTCTCACCAAGGCTCTTCTCCCCCGATAGCTCAGTTTGGCCGGATGGCCAGCTCTAGGAAGGGTTCTGGTCGTCCCAAACATCTTCCATTTAAGGATTATGGAGGCCACTGTGCTGTTAGAAACCTTAAGTGCAGCAGAAATTTTTTTGTAACCTTGGCCAGATCTGTGCCTTGCCACAATTCTGTCTCTGAGCTCTTCAGGCAGTTCCTTTGACCTCATGATTCTCATTTGCTCTGACATGCACTGTGAGCTGTAAGGTCTTATAAAGACAGGTGTGTGGCTTTCCTAATCAAGTCCAATCAGTATAATCAAACACAACTGGACTCAAATGAAGATGTAGAACCATCTCAATGATGGACAGCACCTGAGTTAAATATATGAGTGTCACAGCAAAGGGTCTGAATACTTAGGACCATGTGATATTTCAGTTTTTCTTTTTTAATAAATCTGCAAAAATGTCAACAATTCTGTGTTTTTCTGTCAATATGGGGTGCTGTGGGTACATTAATGAGGAAAAAAATGAACTTAAATGATTTTAGCAAATGGCTGCAATATAACAGAGTGAAAAATTTAAGGGGGTCTGAATACTTTCCGTCCCCACTGTATATGGTTTCGTTGCACTGCACTATTAGTTGATATTATTTTGTTGGATGTGGGAACACATGTCAATGATGAGCAGCAACTGAACACGGTTTATGCACATTAGTATTATTTGCTCATTTTCGTATTTTTATATATATGTATATCATTGTTTTAATAATTTTGGTTCTAGCGCAGTGACTTGTGGTTTTGACTAATTGCAATGAAGTCACCCTTTTTTTTATTTGCATGTTTGACTCAACAACATGTGCATGCAATGCGTTACTGACATTTTATAAGTCACCCTTAAAGTGGTTTAAAACTCAAAACCAAAAATGTAATATATTGCAGCTTCCTCTTTTTAGGCTTTTTTCCCTCTGTTTTCACCTACTGATCTGGTCAGTAACACACCTCCTGTATTATAGTGCCCCACTCTGCATGATAGAGAACCAGGAGCACCTTTGGGCAGCAGCATTGTCAGACTGGGGGGAGGGGAGTGTTAGATGTACTAGCAGATTTAAGTACACTATCAAATTGAAGCCAAGCTCCAGTTAATACTTTTGTAAGCAATTAAAGCAAACTGTTTTTTTTTTTCATTTTGGGATAATGTTTTTACATAAATAATAAAAGCTGATACTTGTAAGCACCCCTGCTAGTGTTAAATATTTGTCATATCTCTGTAACTGATAGATTCTGCTGGAGAGCTTGTTTTTTTTTTTTTTTTTTAAAAACAACAGACTTACTGGCCAGCTCACCAGATGAAATCGAAGAAGGAGATCCTAAAAAACAAAATCACTGCAGCCATCACATCTAAGAATTTGAAAGCTGCAATATAATAAATGTTTGCTTTTGGGATTAAAACTGCTTTAATATCTTTATTTATTGTTTGGAGAGTTGGTTACATTTTTAGGCCCAGAGTTTCTGCTCTCTTGAAGATGAATCTTGCTTTTGATGGTAAAATAGGTCCAAATATTATCTCCCTGCAAAATGACCCAATGTTTCCTTATTATTTGATATATTTTGTGTGCCTGTTAGCTGTAATCCAAAAGAATAGCAAACTTCCCAAATTCTTGGTGGGTACCATCTTCCTTAACTACCTTGTCTTTTTGCTTTAGCAGTTACATTTTATCCAGTGTCATTACATTTCTACCAATGAATCAACGAGACCAGCTTCTTTTTAATATTTTTTTTGTATAATTTTAATTGTGTGTGTTTATCATTTTCAGACTACTTGTCTCAGGATATTTTTTTATAAAATGTTTCTTTAGACACAATTTTCTCACATATTGTTTTATTTAAACAAAAGTATTACATTTATATTAATTAATTGAAGAGGGGGCAAATGTAAATCCTTTGTTCCGTAGCTTACTCTCAGCTCCACTCCGTATGTGCATATTCAAATTAAATATGCCTGTGGTGACTATTTTGTTTTTTTCTTTGGAGTGATGACCTACTCTCCTTTCCCTCTCTTCCTAATTTTGCATATGTGTTTTCTTTCTAAAAAAAAATATGCATTGTTTATTGCCCTTATTTACATTACTTTGGGTGTTTGTCAGTTCTTTCCCTGTTAAAGGAGAAGTCCAGCCTGAGATCGTTTGGCTGGGCCTCTCCTACAGGTCACAGGAGCGCAACTCGTTCAGCACTCCTGTGACGTCACTGAAATCAGTCCAGGCACCGCGTCATCACAACAATGAGGTCTGGATACGCCAGGTGCCTGGACTGATGCCTGTCTCAGCCTCTCAGTGATCCGCTGAGATGGGGCGCTCCCCGCCCCTCCACAGCTCAGCGCTCCAATGAGCGTGGAGAAGCAGAGCAGGAGAGATTCTGATTGACATGCAGCAGCTCTCTGCTCCGGGAGCTGAGAGAACCGAGCCATCGGCAGTTCGGTGGCTCGGTTCTCAGTGCAGACGCGGCGGGTGGACAGATGTAGCATCATTCCAGTGCTGCATCCACCTAGGTAAGTATAATGGGGAAATAAAATAAAAACACATACCTCTCTTTTAAGTCACTTAGTGTGGCATATTTTTTAATTGAGAACCTTCTTCCTGAGTATTGTCTTGATGTTTTACTTTTGAAACATAGGGGTTGATTTACTAAAGGCAAATAGACTGCACTTTTCAAAGTGCAGTTGCACTCTGCAAAGTGCAGTTGCTCCAAAGCTTAGTAAATTAGGTAAATCTTTACTTTGCAAAGAATACACGTGCAAGGAAAATTAAAAAAAACTGCATTTTTGCTTGCACATGATTGGATGATGGAAGTTAGCAGAGCTTCTGCTCATTTACTAAACTCTGGAGCAGCTGCACTTGCAGAGTGCAACTGCACTTTGCAAAGTGCACTGCCTATTTGCCTTTAGTAAATCAACTCCATAGTATAATTGCTTGTATTTTGCCTTTTTAGGCTTAGTCAAGGGAGAGATTTCTTTCTTTTCACCTACATCTACTGGTGTTGAACCTCCAAAAGTAGAAGCTACTTGGGTATCCTATCCTATACTGTGCTTTAAGTTAGCAACTTCTTTAAGGTTTTGTGATTATTTGTCTTTCTGTACAATATAGCCATCCAAAGATACTGTGGGGATTGTTTCTGCCTTTTATCATTAATCTCTTGCTCTGTTTTTTTTTAACTTGTGCTGAATATTTTATTCTAAATTAAACCAGAACTCCATGTTTGGTTTTTCATATAAAATGTAATTTGTGCCAGCATGGTCCAAACAATTACTCATTGTTACAGAAAGCTCATGTTTATCTAGTAATACAGTGCACTAGCCTGTGCTGTATACAGTGATGTGTGCTGTGTTCTACTTGTTCCCCTTGTCTGAGCACACCACGGTTGTGGACCCAATGGCTGACTGCTGAGGGTCGACAGTTCTGAGAAGCAGCTACACAGGGTTGCAGCCACGGTCCTGGACAGGGAGCTAGAGCGTAAGATTCCCCAAGAGCGCCGAATCTAAGAGCCAGCAGGTTTTCACCAGGGCCTCTGATTGTGAGAATGGACTTGGCTGCAGCTCCAGGTCGTGGCCCCCAGGATCTCCCAGCTCATGCTCATGGCTGGCTCCAGTGAATGGAGAGGAAGCAGCAGTCCAGGGCAACAAGGAATAGTCAGGAGGACAAGCCAAATGTTGGGGCAACAAGCAGACAGGGATGGTCAGAAGGACGAGCCGAAGGTCGGGGCAACAAGCAGACAGGGATGGTCAGGAGAACAAAGCAAGGTCGGTACACAGGAATCAAACGTAGAGCATATGGCAAGAATCATTCAGGGAAGCCTTCACATAATTGTTGCTCGGGCAAGGCTGGCTTGCAGTGCGTAGGGTTAAATAGCGTTTCCTGTAAGAGGCTGGGGTGGAGCCATGCTGAGAGAAGATTACTTAAACACACAGGTGTGAGAACACGGTCCCTAAAGCTGATACACAGACCAGAGAGGTAAGCAGACAGTCAGGGCATGACCATTAGTGCAGATTCATGACACTGTGTCTCTGACCAGGGGTCCAAACCCATGATAGGAGCAGAATCTCTGTGCACAAGAAAAGGTGCACTGTACAATTAATTCATTTTTTTTTAATAAAGCACTGTTTTTATGAAAATTCCTTTCGTTTTATTTTAGGTAAATGCCTGAAGTATTTGCCAACAACCCTGTAGAGAAGTCTGTGGAAATATGCCATTACCCTAAAAAGGAAAGTGCAAATAAAACATCTTTTGATAAGAGGTCCAACACAAAAGGTGAGCACACACTTTGGGTGTTGGCCAGCACAAAAAAAAGTGGCTAATGAGGAAAAGAGTAAGTGGATTGATCACATATGACTTTGTGAGCACAGAAGATTTGACTAATGTGCTTGGAGTTTATATTTTGGGACAACAATATTCACACATTGAGGAGGAAAAGGGTACTTTAGCAGGCCCAACAAAAATGACTGCTATAATCTCTTGAGGTGGAGGAGTAAGAAAAGGGTACATTACAGCATTCTAAAGGGAAACAGTTGCAATGCATCCTTGAGGAAGAGAAGAAGTGAGTGCCTTTGGCTGCCTATTTGTCTCATTGAGGGGCCTCTCCTATCGCACTCTTTGGTGCATAGTCACGTTTTTCCTCATACACGTGGTACCCAAATGGCTGGAACTTTTCACAAAGCTGATATGCTGTAGGCTGCTGTCAGTGTTTGGGTATGGGGAGCCCATCAGCTGGGGTACACACCTTGGATAAGGATACTCAGGAGGTGAATCCAGCACAGTTTCCAAAAACGTGGTACAAAAGGGAAAGTCCAATAATCGAAGTCAAACATAGCAGAAGGTCAGGGCAGGCAGCAAAGGATCAGAGTCAATAAATGTAGCAAAGGTCAGGTAGCAATATCACACGGCAAGGAACGGGTACAAACTGTGGGTAGCTCTAAAACAACTGAGCACTCTCTCTCTGGAACCTCTCAGCTTTATAGTGATTAAACCGGAAATGACCTCCGGAGGGTGTGGTGGAAGTGATGCAATTGCTGTCTATAACAGGAAGCACTTCAGTGCTGCCATCTTGATATGAGGAAGCCATCAGGCATGTGCTAGAGGCCTCACTATACTCACACGGGGGTGCCACAGGACACAGGCCACAAACAAGAGTGCCAAAGACTGACATGCTGCGTGGACCCCTGTGGTTGGTACAGGTAGGTTGCAGGTTGTGAGAGTGCCCCCTACAAGGCGTGATCTCTGGGAGTGCAAAAAGACAGGACAGCCAGGATAACATCTATGAAAAGAGCGTACAAGTGCAGGAGCATGCACATCAGAAGCAGGAACGATCTTCAACACTGTAGCCTTTACAGTGAATCAAATATTCCAGACGACCATGGCGTAATCTAGTATCTAAGATGTCCTCAACCTCATATTCTTCCTCTCCATTTACAATAATAGGATCAGCAGTAGATAGGGAGTGAGAGGGACAAGGATCTGGGACAGCAGGCTTTAACAGAGAAGTATGAAAGACCGGATGAACCCTATAGGAATCAGGTAGACTCAATTTCATTGCAGCGGTGGAAATGACACGTTCAATAGCAAAGGGTCCCACATCTCGGTCCTAATTTTCGGGTAGGACATTTCAGTTTTAGGAGCAAGGTGGACAACCATACTTGATCACCTGATTGGTACTGAGGAGCAGGATCACCGTGTCTGTCCGCATAGGCCTTATACCTCATCTGGGCATGAGTTATGGTCTTCTTTAGTACTGAAAAGCTCTTTACAATTTCTTCCAAACGATTATTAGCAGCAGGTACAGTATCAGCAACCGGGGATCCAGGCAACATAGTGGGATGGTAGCCATAATTGGCATAGAATGGAGGGGAGTTAATGGAACTGTTGAATTGATTATTATATGCAAATTCAGCTAAAGATAGATATGAATCCCAATCATCCTGAAGATAGGTTGTATAACATTGCAGGTATTGTTCTAAGGTTTGGTTGGTACGTTCTGTTTGGCCATTTGATTGAGGATGAAAAGTGGTTGACAATGCGCGTTGGATATGAAGACTCCTACAGAAGGCAGCCCAGAATTTCGATGTAAATTGAGATCCTCTGTCCGTAAAAATGAATTCTGGTAAACCATGAAGACGAAATACTTCTTCTATGAAAAAAGTGGCTGTCTGACTGGCAGTAGACAGATTCTTAGTCGCTATGAAATGAGACATTATGACTAAAACGATCCACTATTACCACTATTGTACTGTAACCATTTCCAAGGGTAACTCAACAATAAAATCCATTGAAATGTCAGTTCAGGGCCTGGAAGGAACAGGCAAAGGCAAAAGAAGACCTTGAGGGCGATTGTGGATGTCTTTAGCACAAATACAAACTGAACAGGTAGAAACGTAAAATGTCACGGTTCTTTTAATCAGTTCATGTGTTTTATGTATTCCTCCATGACCCCCTATGGGAGTGTCATGGCAATATTGTAGTACTTCAGCGACTGATAGTTCATTGGGGGGTTTGTGGAAGGTTTATCATTCACATTATTATGAGATCTGGCAGTATCCCATAGTGATGGCATAGTATCCAAAAAAACAGTCTTTATTTAATAAGGTAGAATGTTCAGGACCTGGAGAAGATGTGTCAGTTCCCATAAGAGAAAGGGCATCAGCCTTATCATTTTGAGAAACAGGACGATAAGTTATCAGGAGGGGGAACCGGTTGAAGAAAAGAGCCCATTGGGCTTGACGTGGTTTTAATCTTTTAGCTGTCTGTAAGTATTCAAGATTGCGATGGTCTGTATAAACCGTGGTGGGTGTGCTAGTGCCCTCTAGAAGATGTCTCCATAATTCCAATGCAAATTCTCTCTCCTCCACATCATAATTTCTCTCAGCAGGAGTAAAGGAGCGTGGAAAAAAAGGCCACTGGATATAGGAGTTCTTTTTCACTGGATCTCTGTGATAGTACAGCGCCTGCAGCTGTATCTGAAGCATCTACTTCAACATAGTATGGTTTGTTGGGCACAGGTAAAATTAGAATAAGTGTAAATAGTAATAGTAAATAGGTCTCTCAACTTATCAAAAGCTTGTTGGGCTTGTTCAGTCCATTTAAATTTCAACTTTTGTTTTGTGACATCTGTAATTGGCTGAACAACCTTTGAGAAATTACATATGAATCTTCTATAGAAGTTACAGAAGCCAATTAAACATTGTACCCCTTTCTTGTTTATAGATACTGACCAAGATAATATGATTTGAAGCTTGGAGGTGTCCATCTCGATGCAACCAGGTGAAATAATGTACCCCAGGAAATCTACAGTTTTCACATTGAAAGTAAATTTTTCTAGTTTCCCATACAAACAATGAGTCCTTAGTAGGGACAACACTGTCTTAACATGTTCAATATGTTCTTTCTCTGTGGTAGAATATATCAATATATCATCCAGGTATACTACTACATAGGTGTCTAGAATATCCCACAGAACATCACTGACAAACCGCTGGAATGTGACAGGAGCATTGCATAATCCAAATGGCATTACCAAACATTCATAATGTCCATAACGAGAACGTAAGGCAGTTTTCCATTCATCTCCAGTTCTAATCCTCACTAAGTTATAAGCTCCTCATAGATCGATCGTGCTGTAAATGGTAGCAGAACGCAATCTTTCCATTAATTCAGGAATTAAAGGCAGTGGGTATTTATTTTTAATGGTAATAGCATTCAGTGCTCGATAATCCACACATGGACGGAGGCCTCCATTTTTTTCCTACAAAAAAAATCCCAGTGCCAGCAGGGGAGGTACTGTAGTCCTTCTTTAAATTTTCATCAATGTATTCTCTTAAAACTTGTAATTCAGGCTCTGCAAGAGGATATGACCTGCCATAAGTTATTGGAGCCCCTGGTAACAATTAGATAGGACAATCATATTATCGGTGATTGTCCAGATCACACTTGCGACGGAGCCCTGGCGTTCCACCACTGGACTTAGGTGGAAGGGTCCCAGGCCCATGAGAAAGAGCCCGGAACTGCAGCCCCCCAGAAAAAGAAAATCACCAAGGTGAAATCAAAAAATTAAAAAACTCTAGTAGGGGAATTGGCGCTGTTCGAAAAGTCTGTATATACTAAAAAAGTGTGTGTGCATGAAAGTGCATCAACAAAATAAATTGAAATCCTATAAAGGTGGTAGAACCTATGAAATGTGTGTGCCAAATAAACTATAATCATACAAAACCCCACAAGAAATAATGAAAATTAAACATCAATTGCATCCACTGTAAAAGTCACAAAAAAATGGCATCTATTGATCCTCTCAACCAATATATAAGAAATGACACAAAATCCCAAAAGTGATGATAAGTGTGTGAGTGAAAAACGAAAGAATGTTAAAATGATGAAAAAATTATTATATAGGAGAAAAAAGTGTCCTATGAAAAAGATCTGTAATAAAATAAAATAACGATGTGTGCATCCAACTAATCCAATGAAAAGTGTTTTAATAAACTAATACCTTTATTAAAACAATAAAAATAGTTAAAAACTGGAGCTGACAATGCTCCGCCGGCTGGCTCAAAGCCAATCACCGCAGCAACAACGTGGTAGCGGCATGCGTTCCACAACCTGCCTACCAAAAACCGGAAGCCTAAGCAAAGCCAGAAGCAGAAGCGACCTATGCGTACCTTGTTGCCTTTTATTAAACAGAAACGAAATGGAATAGGTTGTTTTACAAGGTGATCATTTACAATCACTTTAATAACTGGACTTAAAGGATATCTAAGGGCTCATTCTTTTTTTTTTTTTTTAAACAAACATATCATACTTACCTCCTCTCTGCAGTTGGTTTTGCACAGAGTGGCCCCAATCCTCCTCTTCTGCGGTCCCTCAGAGGCGCTCCTGGCTCCTCCTCATCTCGAGTGCCCCATTGGAGAGCCGCTCTACCTCAGGGCACTCGTGCGGGCACGCTCCCATGTCCTGCTGCTGCGAGACAGAAGGACTCAGCCCCGCCCCCCCTCCTGCATCATTGGATTTGATTGACAGCAGCAGGAGCCAATCAGGACCCGACACACTGCACATGCTACATTTTAATGCTCACATTTGCATTTAGTACAATACAAATCCTGCTAAATTTTCTCACTTGTTGAAATATTCTTGAAATAATTTAACTAATTTGCTTTTAATTTTTCACCAAGTATACTTACCAGTCTACAAAGTCCAGCACTGGCTTCCCTGCACCTGATTCTGCTCAGGGATTCTGAGCTTCCATGCCAACATCTTGAATTCAGGATTTCAGTTACTTCTTGATAACTCACAGTCAAGTCCCTGCTGCACATGCACAAGATCATGCACTGCAGGGAGAATGGTCCTGTTGCCTCCAGGGATGTGTGATGTGTATCCCAGGAGGCTGCGGGCAGAGAGGGCAGACAGGCTGGGGGTGCCATCATTGACTAGGTGAGAAATAAGTAACCACCAAGAAAACTACTTAATTCCCCCCCCCCAAAAAAAAGTGAGAAGTAAGTACCACCAAGAAAAGTACTCAATTCCCCCCCAAAAAATATTATTTTTAAACAGGCTGCAGAGCGGAAGAGAATGATACAGTGTGTTAGTGTCAGGATAAAGTCCATTTTAAGTTTATATATTTTGGATGGCCTGAGAACTGAACCCGGACACATTTGCTTATCCCTGTATATACACAACATAATGTGTTATATATAATATAATTCAAAAAGAGTTTTCCTTTAGGTTAAGTTCACATATTTATGTTGCGTTATCCTATTGACGTACCTGTACCATTTTGTTATTTTTTTTTAGTTCACCACAACACACAGATGGTTCACATCTGAGCCATTGGCTTCCGCAGAACTTTCTTCAGGGAGGGCATCATTTTAAGGTCTCCCATGCTCTGCCCCTTTTTGACAATGACATAAAGGGGAGGGGCTTGGTCATTATCACATAAAGCGCAGGCATGCAAAGGTTATAGAAACCTGATGCAAAAGCTTAATAGAAAGATCAAGCTGCCATTGTCTGATTAGCAATTTCTAATCTGTTTTTATGTTTACAGAGGTTTCCACTACTGACTTTTCTTTCTGAAAATGCCAGCACCATGGTTGTTGTTCCAATATTTATATTCATTAACCTGGAGGAGCTATGCAGATAAGAATTTTTAACTTTCCCTAAACTTTTCTGATGAGCATACAGGCTCTGGCTTAGAAAGCATTCAGACCCATGGGTCAGCATTACAGCTGGGAAAAGAGCATGTTTAGAAGGTTAGCAATGATATCTCCCGCATATCTATCATGAAATAAATAATTTAACACCCTGACCGCAATTTTACAAGTAGTGCTGTTAGATGAGCTCCAGAACATGGACACAGGCTGCTCCACCACAGGCAGGTGCTGGTGACGGTGGACAGATCAAACTCAGCTCTTCAGGTGTGCTCTCTTCCTTCCCTCAGGCTCTGAGCCACGCTGTCTGGAGAAGATGGAGGAGGTGGGTGGAGCCAAAATTGACCAGGCGCAAAGGAGGAAGAAGTTCCTCCTCCGCTCTGAATGCTGGGGCCTCGTCTCAACCTCATGACATGATGTCACTGTTTGCTAGACGCCAGGTGGCAGGCGAGTCTAGCAACCAGTGCAGCGGGCAGCAGAGAGGCCAGCGGATGGTGCAATAAGAGAGTCTAGGGAGTCGGGGCGGCGCTGCTGCTGAATGTAACAGTAAGTGACTGCCACAGCTTTGGTGCACCCTGGACACCCACCCAGGATCAGCCCTGAGTGTCCGTGTGCAGACACCTTGCTCCGGAGGGGCTCTTGCCTCCTCATGCCGACTCCCATGATCCGAGTATTGTGTTGCCCTAAAACACAGGTCTGCTGTAGTGCTTTGGAGCTATGCAACAGGCACTGCAATGCACCATACTGCATTTTGCATGTTAATGTGCACCTTCTTAGTGTATTGCGATATACAATAGGCACCGCAATACACCACACCACATTTTGCACTTGTGTGCTGTGGTGACATGCATTAAACTGCATTTGTTACTGCAACACAAATATGTGATTCCAGCATTTAGATTATTTGCCATTTAAAAATTGTTTGCATTATTTTCTCTTTCCAAAGTGCTCTAAAGTCTATGATATGCTGTTTTCTGTGAAAGTTATATGCAAATTAAGTATAGTTTCATTATTTTTCATCTAGCAAAATGAGGATGGATTAAAAAAATGCTAAATATGAGTTTGAACCTCTCAAAATATTTACTTCCTCAGAGAGGCAATCTAATCACAGAATTGATGGCTTTTAAGACTTTCATAACCTAGTACCTCTTATACATTTTTCATAAGATATTAATTTGGTGAAACACCTCAATCAGAAGTTCAAAAAAAAAGATAATGAAGTATATGTGTAGGGAGACCGAGAATCTGCTGAAGGACCTAAAATCTCCTTTTTAAAAAAATATATAGGACAATAAATAATTGTAAAAAAAATGTACTATCTTTCGAAAATTAACTATTTTGTTTATATTAACTAAACAGATTCTTGTAAACAATTCATTAATGAAACAATCTTGGTGTGATACAAAAATGCCCCAAAGCTAGTGATAAGAGCATCTTCTCAGGTTTGGTTCGTTAAGGGTTTGGCAAATTTTGTTTGAAATTCGGTGAAACTGAACTTAGGGATGAATCCCTTTGAAGGTGGATGGGGCAAATCTTTTTGAAAAATTTTGGAATGTTTTGGGTTAATAGGTAAACTACTTTAAAAAAAGATACATACCAAAAGAAAATTCTGTATAGCAGAGAGATGGTCTTTTCATGCGGGTTTGAAGGTAACATTGAAAAAGAAATGAATTAAAAAAAACTCTAAATAGCAGGCTTGGAGATGCCTTAAAGCTATAAGTGGAGTTACGGAACAGTAGATTTTTATGTCTCAGTGATATTGTTCACTGATTTTTTTTTTACAGTTCGCTTGGCTTGCATAAGTCTTTTTTCAGGAAGCTTTAAGCAGAGACAAATGCTTTTGCATCAAGTGGCAAAAGACCCTCATTGACCGGCAGTTAGAAGTTGGCCAGTTGTTCACTGAGGATGTTAATGTTTTCCCAAAAGAAAAACAGTACTGCTGCTGACCAATTTTTATCAAACTCTCATTGAGTCTAAGTTCACACCTATGCATGTGGCTGCCGCAGCGAAAACGTATTGGTGTGAGAAAACATTTGGCGCTGCCATTCATTCTGAATGGCAACCCCACGCATGTAAAATCGCAGTGCATGTGCAAGAACCGCAGCGAAATCGCATGGTCAAAATGACCATGTCATTTCCCTGCAGGCCACATTCAGTGGGAAATGCAGGCACGGCAGCCCATTGAAATGAATGGGCTGCCATGCTCGTGCAAGCGCGGCCTGCAGAAACACATAGATGTGAACCTAGGGTAAGAGTTGAGGGACCGCATATGATTTAGCAGTGTAAAATGTTTTCAAAAGTAGGACATTTTTGAAAAGAGGGAGAATTAGCTAAAAGATACTAGAGAAGAGGAGCACAAGCAAGTTTGTTACTACAAGAATTAAGAGACTGCAGATGAAAAAGTAGTGTAACACTGGTTAGCAGTATGACAATATGAAATAACAAGGATAGGCCCATATTTACTAGAGATGAAGAGCAAAGGCTGGGAGTTTTGCTACAAGGATTAAGATTCTGCAGAGGATACAGGAGTCTAAAATTGGCCAGTAGTAGTAGCACAGTTTAAATTAGGGATAAAAGACAGTGCAGGCACATGTTTTACTACAAGAATTAAGAGACAGCAGATGATACAATACTGTTAAAAAAGGCAACAGAAAAACAATTATAATCAGCCAGGTTAGGCATAAACTTACTAGATACCAAGAGCAAAGTCTGAAATTTTATTACAAGAATTAAGATTCTACAGAGGATACAGCAGGGTAAAACTGGCCTGCAGTAGGAGAGTTTTTTTTTTAATTGGAAAGAACCAACTTTATTGAGATGTCAACAAGTTAAACATAGATGCTTTTAACATATTTTTGTTAAGTTACAGGTTTTGCACAGCAGATATAACGACGTACGTAATACAGTATTTATATACATATTTACTTTTCACACAGCTGGGAACTAGCTTTGGTGCACATTTCGCCATCCTCCAGCCACCTATCCCATACTCTGGAATATTTTTGTGTACAGGCTCTATGAATGTATATCATTTTCCTAAATGGAAGGGTGTCATTTATTTCTTTTTTCCATCTCTGGACTGTAGGGGGTATTGCCTGCATCCATACTTTGGCAATAACTTTTTGCGCTATGAATAAAGTCTCATATACAAATATAGCTTGGTATTTTTCCACATCGGTGTCAGGCATTAGGCCTAATATGCACAACTTTGGGTCTAAGACCACGGGGGAGACCATGTTGTCATGAAGAAACCGGATCACCTGTATCCAATAGGTCTGTATATTTGGGCAACTCCATATTAAATGGTAGAATGAACCAGGGGCCTGTGTGCACATGGGACATATTGGACTCCTTGTAGGTTGAAATTTAGCCAACCTCAGTGGAGTTAAATATGCACGATGTATAATGTATAGCTGTGTTAATCTATCAGAGACCTTAAGGGATGCAGTTTTGAATCCTTCTAAGATTTCCTCCCAGTCTGTATCATCTATGGGTCCCACATCTTGCTCCCATTTTGATTTAGTTGTTTGGATAACCTTGTTCGCCCCATGAAGTGTAAGTATATAATAGATATTAGATATAAGCTTAGTTGGGTCTGCCCCAAAAATGATATTAAGGACTAGGGATGAGCTTCGTGTTCGAGTCGAACCCATGTTCGACTCGAACATCGGCTGTTCGATCGTTCGCCGAATTGCGAACGTTATGGGCCGTTCGCGCTAAATTCGTGTGGCGCGTCACGGCCCATAATTCACTGCGGCATCGCAGTGCATTGCTGGCTGATGATTGGCCAAGCATGCACTATGACCCGCATGCTTGGCCAATCACAGCGCCGTCAGTAGAGAGAGCTGTAATTGGCCAAAGCCAGGGTGGCTTTGGCCAATTATGGCTCAGGGGATTTAGTACACACCCCACACTATATAAGGCCGCCTGCACGGCGGCCCTGTGTAGTGTGTGTTCCGGTGTGCTGAGAGATAGAGAGAGAGAGAGACAGTGTCATTTGATTTGAGTTAGATAGATTAGGCAGAACAGTCAGTCAGTTAGCTGCACTTACAGTGTATTGTGTATATATATGCATCCCAGGTGTTGCATATATATATATACACTGTATTCAGTTTAGCTAGATCCGTTCCTGTTATCTTCTATCTAGACTATTTACATTTAATGCAGTGCGTCCTGCTCACAGTGTTCAGCTAGATCCGTTCCTGCTATTTACATTTAGTGCAGTGCGTCCTGCTCACAGTGTTCAGCTAGATCCGTTCCTGTTATCTTCTAGACTATTTACATTTAGTGCAGTGCGTCCTGCTCACAGTGTTCAGCTAGATCCGTTCCTGCAATTTACATTTAGTGCAGTGCGTCCTGCTCACAGTGTTCAGCTAGATCCGTTCCTGCTATTTACATTTAGTGCAGTGCGTCCTGCTCACAGTGTTCAGCTAGATCCGTTCCTGCTATTTACATTTAGTGCAGTGCGTCCTGCTCACAGTGTTCAGCTAGATCCGTTCCTGCTATTTACATTTAGTGCAGTGCGTCCTGCTCACAGTGTTCAGCTAGATCCGTTCCTGCTATTTACATTTAGTGCAGTGCGTCCTGCTCACAGTGTTCAGCTAGATCCGTTCCTGCTATTTACATTTAGTGCAGTGCGTCCTGCTCACAGTGTTCAGCTAGATCCGTTCCTGCTATTTACATTTAGTGCAGTGCGTCCTGCTCACAGTGTTCAGCTAGATCCGTTCCTGTTATCTTCTAGACTATTTACATTTAGTGCAGTGCGTCCTGCTCACAGTGTTCAGCTAGATCCATTCCTGTTATCTTCTAGACTATTTACATTTAGTGCAGTGCGTCCTGCTCACAGTGTTCAGCTAGATCCGTTCCTGTTAAATTCCTACTGACAGGCAGGCTTGTCTGGTTACAGTATATAAAGCTACCTGAAGAAAATTACAGGTGTTCTATTTGATCCTATTAGTACCACGGTCAGGCAGCTAGACTATTTACATTTAGTACAGTGCGTCCTGCTCACAGTGTTCAGCTAGATCCGTTCCTGTTATCTTCCTACTGACAGGCAGGCTTGTCTGGTTACAGTATATAAAGCTACCTGAAGAAAATTACAGGTGTTCTATTTGATCCTATTAGTACCACGGTCAGGCAGCTAGACTATTTACATTTAGTACAGTGCGTCCTGCTCACAGTGTACAGCTAGATCCGTTCCTGTTATCTTCCTACTGACAGGCAGGCTTGTCTGGTTACAGTATATAAAGCTACCTGAAGAAAATTACAGGTGTTCTATTTGATCCTATTAGTACCACGGTCAGGCAGCTAGACTATGTACATTTAGTACAGTGCGTCCTGCTCACAGTGTTCAGCTAGATCCGTTCCTGTTATCTTCCTACTGACAGGCAGGCTTGTCTGGTTACAGTATATAAAGCTACCTGAAGAAAATTACAGGTGTTCTATTTGATCCTATTAGTACCACGGTCAGGCAGCTAGACTATTTACATTTAGTACAGTGCGTCCTGCTCACAGTGTACAGCTAGATCCGTTCCTGTTATCTTCCTACTGACAGGCAGGCTTGTCTGGTTACAGTATATAAAGCTACCTGAAGAAAATTACAGGTGTTCTATTTGATCCTATTAGTACCACGGTCAGGCAGCTAGACTATTTACATTTAGTACAGTGCGTCCTGCTCACAGTGTTCAGCTAGATCCGTTCCTGTTATCTTCCTACTGACAGGCAGGCTTGTCTGGTTACAGTAAAGCTACTATAAAGCTACTTGAAGAAAATTACAGGTGTTCTATCCCAGCTTAGTGCAGCTACAGGCCATTAGTATGTCTGGAAGGCCAAGAAGGAGAGGCAGACAGTCACAAGCCAATAAGAGAGGGCAAGCAGGCTCTGTGTCTAGTGCTGGTCGTGGAGACGGTGCATCCTCATCAGCACGTGGCCATGGGACACGCTTGGCCTTTTTTTCGGCAGCTGGCCGTGTTGAGCCGCAACATGCGGAAGACTTGGTCGAGTGGATGACCAGGCCGTCCTCATCCTCCTCATCCTCTCTCACCCATGCCCAGGGTGCTTTGTCTGGCAAAGCAGCGGCCTCTTCCCTCAGCTCAATGTCATCAGTGACTCCTTCCCTAGCTCCACCATGTCCTCATGAGGATTCCCTCGAACTGTTTGACCACAGTGTTGGGTACATGCTCCAGGAGGATGCCCAGCATTTGGAAGGCTCTGATGACGATACTGAGCTCGATGAAGGCAGTAACATGAGCGCGGACAGAGGGGGTGCCCAAGAAGGACAGCAATCTGGCAGTCATGCTCCCCCTGCTGCAGCATACTGCCAGGTTTGCTCCAGTGATGAGGAGGGAGGGGATGATGAGGTCACTGACTCAACGTGGGTGCCTGATAGGAGAGAGGAGGAGGAGGAGGAGGAGGAGGCGGCAGCACATCACCAACGAGGCAGGATGCCCTCCAGGGGCCAGCCTAAGGGCAGCACATTGACTGCATCACACCCCAAAGCTCCACATGTGCAGGGCGCTGCAGTCTCTGCGCGTTATTCAAAAAGTTCTTTGGTGTGGGCCTTTTTTGAGACGAGTGCATCAGATCGCACCGCTGCTATTTGCAACATATGTCTCAAGCGTATCTCGCGTGGCCAAAACATCTCCCGCTTGGGTACCACATGCTTGACCAGACATATGTTGACCTGCCATGCAGTTCGTTGGCAAGCGTATCTAAAAGACCCACACCAAAGAACAAAGAGGATCTCTCCTTGCTCCTCATCAGCTGAGATTTCCAACCCCACTAGACCTTCAGTCCTCTCTGAGACCTGCAGTGAGAGGAATGAAGGTGTAGAATTAGGTGTGTCACAGCCAAGTACTTGTGGGCAATCTGCTTTTGGTACACCGACGTCAGATTGTACCAGGCAAATTTCCCTGCCCCAGCTGCTGCACCGCCGAAAGAAGTTTGCTCCCAGCCATCCACATGCCCAGCGGTTGAATGCTAGCTTGGCAAAATTGCTAGCACTTCAACTGCTGCCTTTTCAGTTGGTAGACTCTGCCCCCTTCCGTGAGTTTGTGGAATGTGCGGTTCCTCAGTGGCAGGTACCCAAACGCCACTTTTTCTCACGGAAGGCGATTCCGGCTCTCTACCGGCATGTGGAAGGCAATGTCCATGCCTCGCTGGACAGGGCGGTCAGCGGTAAGGTGCATATTACCGCTGACTCATGGTCCAGCAGGCATGGACAGGGACGTTACCTAAGTTTCACGGCGCATTGGGTGACTCTGCTGGCAGCTGGGAAGGATGCAGGACAAGGTGCAGTAGTGTTGGAGGTTGTTCCGCCACCACGCCTCCAAAATGCTGATTGTGACACACCTCTCTCCTCCACCCCCTCCTCTTCTTCTTCCTCCATGGCCTCTTCCTCGGAACCAGCGGTGCTCCGTAGGCGTTCAAGGGGCTACGCAAGTACGCAGGCCAAAAGATGCCATGCGGTGCTTGAGCTGGTGTGCTTGGGGGACAGGAGCCACACTGGGGCAGAGGTTCTGTCAGCTCTGCAGGGGCAGGTTCAGAGGTGGTTGACGCCACGCCAACTTAAGGCAGGAATGGTGGTTTGCAACAATGGCACCAACCTCCTCTCTGCCCTCCGACAGGGACAAATGACCCATGTGCCCTGTTTGGCTCACGTCCTTAACTTGGTGGTGCAGCGGTTCTTGGGCAGGTACCCGGGCTTACAGGATGTCCTGAGGCAGGCCAGGAAAGTCTGTGTGCATTTCCGCCGGTCATATAATGCCAGTGCTCGGCTGACGGACCTCCAAAAGGAGTTTAACCTGCCCAAGAACCGCCTAATCTGTGACATGCCCACCAGGTGGAACTCAACGTTGGCCATGCTGCAGCGGCTGCACACGCAGCAGAGGGCCATCAATGAGTACCTGTGCGACTATGGCACCAGGACAGGGTCAGGGGAGCTTGGTTTTTTTCCCCACGCCAGTGGGCCATGATCAGGGATGCATGCACTGTCCTGTCACCATTCGAGGAGGCCACGAGGATGGTGAGCAGTGACAGTGCATGCATCAGTGACACTGTCCCCCTTGTCCACCTGTTGGAGCACACGCTGCGTGGAATAATGGACAGGGCACTTGAGGCAGAACAGAGGCAGGAAGAGGAGGACTTCCTTAGCTCTCAAGGCCCCCTTTATCCAGACAGTGTTCCTGCGTGCCCGCCGATCACACAGGAAGAGGACGAGGAGGAAGAGGAGGAGGAGGAAGATTGTGTCAGTATGGAGGTGGAGCCTGGCACTCAGCATCAGCAGCAGTCTTTAAGGGATCAGTCCCAAGAAACACATGGACTTGTACGTGGCTGGGAGGAGGTGGCTGCGGACCATGTCGTTCTTAGTGACCCAGAGGACTCCGGACCGAATGCCTCAGCAAACCTACGCTGCATGGCCTCCCTGATCCTGCAAAGCCTGCGTAAGGATCCTCGTATTCGTGGTATCAAGGAGAAGGACCAATACTGGCTGGCAACCCTCCTTGATCCACGTTACAAGGGTAAGGTTGCGGACCTTATCTTGCCATCGCAGAGGGAGCAGAGGATGAAACATCTTCGGGAGGCCTTGCAGAAAGGTCTGTGCAACGCGTTTCCAGAGACTGGGAGGTTACAAACTCCTGTTTCTGGACAACGTGTTGCTGAGGCTTCGGTCAGTCAAAGAAGGAGCGGTGGAGAAGGTGGCCGTCTGACCGATGCGTTCAGACAATTTTTTGGTCCGCAGCCCCAAGGTATGATCGGTTCCAGCAACCATCGCCAGCGTCTGTTTTACATGGTGCAGGAATACCTAGGGGCAAGATCAGACTTGGACACCTTTCCCACCGAAAATCCTCTGGGTTACTGGGTCTTGAGGATGGATCACTGGCCAGAGCTTGCACAGTATGCAATTGAGCTACTGGCCTGTCCTGCATCCAGCGTTCTTTCGGAACGCACATTCAGTGCTGCTGGAGGCGTGGTAACCGATCACAGGGTGCGTCTGTCCACCGACTCGGTCGATCGGCTGACCTTCATAAAAATGAATGAGTCTTGGATCACCACCAGCTACCAAGCACCTGATGCTGATGTAACCGAATAATTTTTTTTGAAATCTCAGATCCCTTCAAAGACTGCCTATGCTGATGCTGAGTGACTATCCCTGAGTAATTATCCTCTTCCTCCTCAATCATCACGCTGATAGCTTGTAAGAACATTTTTGGTTCTGGGCGCCACCACCAGTGCCTAAGGCACAATTTTTCAGCCCCTGTTTAACAGGGGCGTGTAATTACAATTTTTGATGTAATACTTTGCAGCAGGGCTCGTTCCTGCATTCCAACTAGAGTGTCTGTGAGGGGTTGCAGTGTTGTGGCACCAGCACCAGTGCCTAGGGCCCAATTTTTCTGCCCCTGTCTAACAGGGGCGTGTAATTACAATTTTTGATGCAATACTTTGCAGCAGGGCTCGTTCCTGCGTTCCAACTAGAGTGTCTGTGAGGGGTTGCAGTGTTGTGGCACCAGCACCAGTGCCTAAGGCCCAATTTTTCTGCCCCTGTCTAACAGGGGCGTGTAATTACAATTTTTGATGCAATACTTTGCAGCAGGGCTCGTTCCTGCGTTCCAACTAGAGTGTCTGTGAGGGGTTGCAGTGTTGTGGCACCAGCACCAGTGCCTAAGGCCCAATTTTTCTGCCCCTGTCTAACAGGGGCGTGTAATTACAATTTTTGATGCAATACTTTGCAGCAGGGCTCGTTCCTGCGTTCCAACTAGAGTGTCTGTGAGGGGTTGCAGTGTTGTGGCACCAGCACCAGTGCCTAAGGCCCAATTTTTCTGCCCCTGTCTAACAGGGGCGTGTAATTACAATTTTTGATGCAATACTTTGCAGCAGGGCTCGTTCCTGCGTTCCAACTAGAGTGTCTGTGAGGGGTTGCAGTGTTGTGGCACCAGCACCAGTGCCTAAGGCCCAATTTTTCTGCCCCTGTCTAACAGGGGCGTGTAATTACAATTTTTGAAGCAATAATTTGCAGCAGGGCTCGTTCCTGCGTTCCAACTAGAGTGTCTGTGAGGGGTTGCAGTGTTGTGGCACCAGCACCAGTGCCTAAGGCCTAATTTTTCAGCTCCTGTTCAACAGGGGCATGTAATTACAATTCTTGATCTAATATTTCACAGCAGGGCCCTGTGAGGGCTTACAGTGTTGTGGCCACAGCAACACCTAAGGCCCAAATTTCTGCTGAGTATATAGGGCAGGACCCTACTTTCAAACATCTAACTTACAAACGACTCCTACTTGCAAACGGAAGGAGACAACAGGAAGTGAGATGAAATCTACCCCTAGGAAGGGAAATTCTCTCCTGTAAGAGTTAATATGGGAAAATAATTTCTCCTTTCCACTGATGCTTTCCAATCCTTGTTCCACAAAAAAACCCAAATTTTCAAAAAACATTTTTCATTGGGACAAAAAAGTGAGGTGAAATCTTCTGAAGAGGAGGAAAGACAGCAAAACAAATGTCACAGGGGTGATAACCCTTCCCTATGTTTTCCAAAAAGCTTAGAAAAGATTTTTTGGCTGGAGCTAAACACGTTAAAAATGTTCAAAATTACAAACAGATTCTACTTAACAACAAACCTACAGTCCCTGTCTTGTTTGCACCGCCTGTATACTGCTGTTCAGAGTATATAGGGCCTGGTGGCCCCACACCTTTCCTTATTTTAATTTGGGTGCGGGGTTCCCCTTAATATCCATACAAGACCCAAAGGGCCTGGTAATGGACTGGGGGGGTACCCATGCCGTTTGTCTCACTGATTTTCATCCATATTGCCATGACCCGACATGACATTAAACCCGCAAGCAGTTTTAAATGAGATTTTTTCCTTTAAAAATGACATTTGGTGCAGGGACTGTTCTAAACATGGGAAACACGCGTCACTTTACAGGCATACTATAGACACCCCCCAGGTACGATATTTAAAGGAATATTTCACTTTTTTTTTTTTACTTTAAGCATCATTAAAATCACTGCTCCCGAAAAAACGGCCGTTTTTAAAAGTTTTTTTTGCATTGATACATGTCCCCTGGGGTAGGACCCGGGTCCCCAAACCCTTTTTAGGACAATACCATGCAAATTAGCCTTTAAAATGAGCACTTTTGATTTCGAACGTTCGAGTCCCATAGACGTCAATGGGGTTCTAACGTTCGTGCGAACTTTCGGTCCGTTCGCGGGTTCTGGTGCGAACCGAACCGGGGGGTGTTCGGCTCATCCCTATTAAGGACCAAGTGAGATCAAGTGAGATAGCAACACTACAGAATTGCGTTCAAACTGCATGCTTGAGCTGTAGATATTTAAACAGTAGACTATCTGGAAGAGAGAATTCCTCTTTGAGAGATTGAAAGTTTTTGGGTCCACTTTCTGTCAGAACTTGAGACAAATATAGAATACCATATGATGCCCATATCATCGGGTCTGGTACTTTACTCAACTCAGGTAGTTGGCTATTAAACCATAGCGGGGTGTGAGAGTGGATCAGTGGCTTGTTTTGCTTTTTCATTGCAATCTCCCATACTTTTTGATGGTGAGAGAGCATCCCTGTGTTATATCGGGGGATTTGTTGTTGTTCCCATAATAAAGTTCTATAGCGTTGGGCCTCCGTGGTATTATAATAATGTGAAAGTTGTGCAGCTAGATAATATTCTTTATTATCTGTAAGAGAGCACCCTCCCTCCATCGTGGGTTTTTTAGGAATATGCCACGCTAGTTTGTGTCTACTCTGTCCCCACACAAAAGAGTTTAGGATAGCTTCCATCTGTTTGAAGTACTTTAGAGGGATATATAGGGGAGCATGCCAGACCATGTATAGGATTTTAGGTAGTATAATCATTTTAATTAAATTAATTCTTCCCAGCACTCCTAGGGGTAACTTTGCCCAGGTCTGGGGTTTGGATTTAATTATTGCAAATAATGGCTCTATTCTGGTGACCATCACTCCTAGGTATTTAATCATTGCTACTCTAGTTAATGGCAATTCAGGGACCACAATGGGTGGAGGAAAGTGATCCAGTGGAAGAATTTGAGATTTGTCCCAATTAATTCGCAGTCCTGAGTACTCACCCATTGTCTCTATTATATTTAATGCAGCTTGAAATGAGGGTCCCTGATCCGCCAGGTAAAGAATGGTATCGTCTGCGTATAAACCTATTTTTTCCCAAGAGTCTCCCCGTCTTAATCCTTCTATATTTGGGTTTGTTCTAAATGCTATGGCCAAAGGTTCTGCTGCAAGGGCATATAGTAGCGCTGATAGTGGGCATCCTTGCCTAGTGCCTCTTTCAAGGGAGATTTGGTCTGATAACCACTCATTTACGAAGACCCGCACTTTAGGTGTCTGGTACAGGAGCTGTACCCACCTAAAAAAATTAGGTCCAAATCCGTAGCATCGTAGGCATTCCCATAGATATTTCCATTCGACTGAGACAAAGGCTTTGGCAGTATCAAGGGCCACCACTACCCTAGTTCCTGCGTTATCGTGCTGCGCTTGGATATTCATAAACAATCTCTTTATATTCATTGTTGTATTTTTCCCAGGCATAAACCCTGTTTGATCCGTATGGATCAGGGAAAGTATTACCGTGTTTAATCGTGAAGCTATATTTTAGCTAAAAGTTTAATATCCACTGGTAGCAGGGATATGGGGCGATATGATTCTGGATAGTGGGGATTTTTCCCGGGATTGGGGATTACTATGATTTGAGCTTCCTGCATTGAGGAGGGGATTATACCTAGTTCAAATATAGAATGATATAAGGTTTTGAGTTTAGGGGTAAGTGTTTCTGAGTATGTAGTATAAAATTCCAAGGGTAAACCATCCAAACCCAGGGCCTTGGATTTGGCTAATTGGGAGAGTGCTGTTGTAATTTTATGGGTAGTTATAGGGGCTTCCAGCATTACTATTTGCTCTGGGTTCAGATGAGGAAATTGTATAGTATGTAGATATGTTTGAATTTCTTGTGTAGTGTGATTGCTTTGCGATTTGTATAGATCCCCATAGAAATTTAAAAACTTACTAGAGGGGGTCAGGGACATATATCCCATCTGGTTCTTCTAGCGAGACTACTACTGGTGGTTTATCATCTAGGTGGGCAAGATATGCCAACAGTTTCCCAGCTTTATCCCCATGCTCATAGATTCACGTTTTACAAAAAAAATAGGCGTTGTCTGGCTTTTTCCAGGTATAGCTGAGCGACTGTAGTTTGACTCTATTTAAGTTGTCAGGGGTAGGAAGTGTAGTGTATGCCACTTCCAGTTCCGTCAATTTGGCTGTTGACAGTTGCACTATCACCTTAGAGGACTGTTTGAGTCTATTTATTCTTGTGTTTAATATTCTACGTGCAAGCAGTTTAAACAAATCCCATTTTGAGTTGAATGACTGGGAGTTTTGATAAAAAAAATAAATAAAACTGCAATTCTCTTTCTATATTTTTATGTTCTGTGAGTACCGAGAGCCAGTATGGGTTGAGTCTCCAAACGTGTTTGGGGGCTGTGTTCAAAAGTGAAGCCGTCATCCAACATGGGGAGTGGTCTGATAAGGCTCTAAGTGTACATCCCACTCCAGTAACCTTAGGGAGTAGTATTTCAGACACTAGAATGTAGTCTATTCTAGACATGGTATCATGACTTGTAGAATGGCAGGTATAGGCTATAGCTGTAGGGTACCTATACCGCCACACATCTATTAAAGCAAATTCTGTCAGTATACGACTCGGTCTGGTTTGTCTTGGCTCATTGGATTGAATTCCAGCTTGTACTGGATGATCTAAAAACAGATTCATAGTCATATCAAAATCCCCCATCCATATAGCAGGTATCGTCGGATGCTGTGTGATAAACAGCAGACCTGCTGTGACGACCTCCGAGCTATAAGGGGGGGGGTATAGCATGCAATAATCAATGTGGGAAAACCTCCTATAGCTGCATGAAGGTACAAGTATCTGCCCTGCTGGTCCAACGCCTTCGACACCAATTCAAACGGGGTTGCTTTGGTCACTAAGATAGATACTCCCCTGGATAGGTTTGTATATGTACTATGATATGCCCATCCAATCCAGGGGCGCTTTAGAACAGATTATAATTACCCTGTAACATGGGTCTCTGTTAGTGCTATAATGTTCGCTCTCTGTGCCTTCAAATACGTGAGGGCCGCAGTTCTCTTAATTTTATCACGCGCCCCCTCACGTTCCATGTCATGAATTTGATCGCCGACATCTAAGCATTATTTGATATATGCAGGAGCAGACCAATAAGGCATCATTATAACAAATAGGTGGTATAATTGCTAATAAACCTGTATCTGTAGTACAAGTAATATCTCTGTATGCAATAAAAGGTACATCACAAAACCATATTTTGCATTCAATAGTAAGGTAATTTCCATAACTTTGGCCCTTAACATGGGCAACATCCCTCCCTCCCAGCTTTGCACCTCCCCAACCTGGTGAGAGCATATTGTACCCAAACATGAACAAAATAACAATCATCCAGCAGTACAGACTGACTGCAGGCATATAGCTTATCACTTGCTTTCGATATTGAGCTCCTGTAAGCTCTATTTCTAAGGGGGCAGTTTATTCACTGCACAGTGCGTGGTAAATTAGTGGGGAATACTCCTTGGGGGTCCGTTGCTGTTAGTCTCTTGCTTTCAATATACAAAGTACGGTGTCAAAAGCCCTTTAGCAGATTTGGGTTCAGTTCTGTGTGAGCCAGGCTCATATATCCAGATAAAGACATATAACTAGAGATTTGCTTGAAAAATTAGGCAGATGCAATTTGAATAATCCGGATTATAGTTCACATAGTATTATGTTCATGTGCCTCTGCATGTATTCCCCCCAGCCCCTGACAGACCCGCTGCTCCCCCCCTTCCCCCGGGTGTCATGGTTATGTAACTTATGTCCAGGAGAGGGCAAGGGGGGAAGCCCCGAGGGACCTCAATACACGTGGGGTTTCATCTCCGCACTCATACATACAGCATACATCATTACTCCACCAGCTCCAGTTTAAAATTTGGCACAGTTATTTAAAGTACTTCAAGTCTTGAATCACATATGGCAGTATATACTTGCCTCTGCGTGTATTCCCCCTATAGAAAGCCTGGACTGCTATTGTTTTACTTCCATGGCTAAACAGAAAAGACTAGAAAAAGAGAAGGGGGAAAAAAAAACAACAAAAATGTGGCGCCATGTATCAGGTAAAGGCCGATGGGGGGACATCCCGGAGGATATCAGTTATCGGGGGGGTGAATCAGGTGACCTTACGACAACGAGTCATATATTTGGCAGTTAGGCTGGTCGTTCCCGCTGGTCTATCCAGGCTGCGGCCGCAGCTGGTTCCTCAAAAAACTGTACTCGGCCATCTTCCTCCACTCTAAGCCTGGCCGGAAATAACATGGCTTACTTGAGGTGCGACGTTTCACATTCTGAAATTGAGATCTCTTCTTTTGCACTTCATTAGAAAAATCAGGAAAAACCGCCACGTGGCCGTTACCCACCGGTATATTTCCTTTTTCTCTGGTGAGTCACATGATCTTGACCCGGTCTCTGAAATTTAAGAATTTGGCAATGAAGGTTTGGGGGGGTGCTCCTGCCGGTGGGGGTTTCCCCGGTATGCGGTGCACCCTCTCAAACGCAAACAAGAATGCCTCTCTTCCATATGTTTTTATGAGGAGGTTCTCTAGGTACTTGGCCGGGTCTTTACCTTTCTCTCTTTCCGGCAGTCCTATGAAGCGGAGATTGCAGCGGCATATTCTGTTCTCCATGTCGTTCTGGTGCGAGTGGCGTTGCTGGAGCTATCTCTGCATTTCCTCAGTGGTATGTTGCATGGGGTGCAGAATATCTTCCGCTGTGCTGAGTTTCAGCCTCTCTTACTCTCTTTTTAGCTTAGAAAGATCTTGTCTCAGGAGTGAGATATCTATTTTTACCTCATCTATTTTAGCCGTCAGCGTGCCCTGAAGGGTGGCATCCAGCACTTTAGCTGTGTCCGCAGCATGACGATCCTTCTCCGGACAGGCTTTGGATTTTTGGCCTGTATGTCCTTGAATTTTGCTAGTTTGTCTGCTGTTTCTGTCGCCTTTTTCGGTGGCGACATGCTGTGCCTTACTCCCGGTGTCTTTATGCGGCTTGGTGGGTATATATATCCCCGGATATGTAGTCAGGCTATCAAACAGGAGAAACGGCAAGAGGAGCTCCCGCAAACCACTTCTTACTCCATCGATCTTCAGGCCACGCCCCCCGCAGTAAGAGAGTTTTAATCAGGAATAATAGGCCTAACCAATATATGCCTAACTTTTTTTTATCCATAGAAAAGGGGGTGCAATGAATGCAAGCGTTTTAGTAAAAGCAAATAGTATGTTCACTCAGCAAAGGAATTTAAACATTGAAATGGAATGTTCTCTTTTCTTAGTGGAGAAGGCAACTCTCTGCTAATTTCTATCATCTAATCATGTGCAAGCAAAAAAAAAAAAATTTCCTGCATGTGATTGGGTATATTTTGTAAAGAGAATTTTCAACACATTCACTAAGCTAAGGGAAAATATGCTTGCAAAGTCAAAATCTCCTTTGCAAAGTGAACAGCTTATTTGCCTTTAGATAAATCAGCCCCAATGTGAGGTGGTCTAGGTACACACTGTTCTTAGTTTTTCTTTCTTTCCAATAGTGCTGCAAACAAAGGGCAGCTCTGCTAAGAAATGGTCAGTAACAAGTGTATCCTCCTTTTTCAGCACCTCAAACATAAAATGAAAACTTCTAAATTATCAGCCCTGAAACAAGTGCTCCAGCACTCAAAAAATATAAATAAAATACAGCTGCTGGCACTGCGATAGAACTGATTGCATTAATAAGTGTGATATAAAGTGCAGTGCTAAGATGTGCAAACAAAAATGAAAATGCAAGAAAGTGAAATTAATTGAATAAAATCAATCAGTTGTACTGTATATATGAATCATACGAACATGATACTGATAACATATTCATAAATCATAATGTCCATGTGAAAAAACACAAAGGTGAGTGACTGAAGTGAAAAAAGTCAGTCCGATGTACATTCAAACTTCTGCTTCTGAAAAGAAGTTAGATGTGCTTTTGTGAAGAAGAACACTGAAAGTGGAAATTGAACACCAGAATTGTAGTCACCACCAAACACAGTGATCAGGTACTCTTACCAGATCAAATTTGCTACTAATGAGCAGCCAAATGCGCAGAGAAACCAGGACCAATTGGATTCCACAGGACCCTGCGTACACAGGAACCAGCATACACGGAACCACCACATATGGTACCAACCCAGAAGGAATGCGACCACTCCAACTCAGCGTTCAAAATAATCCAAGGCTCAACCAGGCATATAAAAATGGAGGAGGAAAAATTCCAACATAGCATAAAATCCTTACTAAATTAATTTATTGAATAAGTAATGCACTTACATCAATTTGGGTGGATACAGGCACTGTATCTATGTGATCACAAATGAGGAAGCGTAATAACATGGAGCCAGCACAATACGTCCCAACATTTCGTTCACTAAGACTTCATCCGGGGTACAGGTACAGGCCATGCATCACACCAATATATAACAATCAACTAAATTAGTTAACCAATGAAATTGTATGGGCCTGAATCAGCACCAGCCAAACCGGAACTATTACCTTCATATAGTCCGGCGTGCGTTCCAAGCGCTCACAGGGTTAAGCAAAGAGACCTGAGAGGAACGCTGCCCATCCGGCGTGAGTTCCAGGACTCATTATGGAAGCTGAACCGGAAATACGTCTATCAAGATCCAAACCTCATTCAGAATAGCTTAAACGTGACCTTGTGTCACGTGACAGTCTATAAAAGGCGGCCAGCCTGTAGATGGTAAAACGCGCATAGCACGGTCCATGCCTCATTCCCATACCTCAGCACATGACCTTGTATCACGTGCCACCAGGAGGGGAAGGGAGGCTGTAATAGGCGAACCTAGAAAATAGGCGGGCACGCGTGATGATGAATGGCAGCGGGACGGCATCCACAACATAGACGCAAGCCCATCCCCCAACAGCCACCGCACACCACGCCACTGGACGGGAACACCACTAGGGACAGCACGCACAGCACTCATCCCCAAGGGTGTTAACACCTCCCCCAGTGTCAAACATTCTGTCTCTTTGTAAGAAAGAGAGATTGGAACATAGAAACCATTAAAAAAGCATCTAATGGATGACATGAAACCACCTCCACAACTATAACAAATAATAAAATATCCACATGTAAAATGCATAAATTGATGTGCATAAGATATATGAATAATATGAAAAAGTCATGATAAAAATGAATGATAAAAATAAGATTGAATCAGAATTTAAATTGAAATTAAATAAAAATAAATAGAAATAAGTAACAATAAATAAAAATAAAATTGTTTTCATAGCAAGCAGCTATGGGTGGCTCCCTCCTCACAGGAGCTGATTGTCAGAAGCAGGAGCTGCAGCCCGAGTCCCTGTGAGGAGAGCGAGAGGGCAGCACTGCTGCTCTTGGGCACAACACTGGATCAAGATCAGGCTCAGGTAAGTATTTAGAGGGGGCTGGGGGGAGATGAGCATGTAAGGGTTTTTTACCTTAATGCAGAGAATGCACCAAGGAAAAAAGCCTTAAGTTTTTACAACCTTGTTAACATTGGAACTAAGAGCAGAAACACAATTATAAGTAAAAATAAATTAGAGCTGGAGTGAGTCCCTGTTTTTCCATTATGTAACATGTATTATCATTCAATAAGTTTCCAAAAAGCATGATCTGCTCTATTTTGATATTGTGACGCAAAAGTTCTGGAATCTGTCTTGGTTTATTCAATAAACTTTATTTATGATTTAAAAGAAAAATGTTTAAAGCAAACAGCTTAGACCCGGGAGCACCAGTGTTAGGGGTAATAGTAGAAGAGATATAACTACCCAACCTACATATTGGAGTCTATTAGTTAAAAAGGCCTTTGATCCACATACAGAGAAAAGTTACCAAGTCTAGTGTCTGCAACTTTTTAACCAGTTTGTTTGGATTGGTAGTTTACAGGTTGAATATTTAGGGGCTGTTAAGGGTTACTTCAGGGTTTATATTATGTTTGCAATATCAGTTTTGGGTGAATTAATCCTTAAATAGATTCCCAGTATTATTGATGTCAAATTGCGAAGATCTTTTTATGTCAGTTTCTGAACATGACCCTATTACCAGAGGCTAGAAATGAGTTAACAGCTCTCACAAGCAGAAGATGTTTCTAAGTAGCTAACCACAGCTTACATGTTGGTTACTTTTATTCTGTGTACTACATATTAGTATTCAGGAAATCATAGAACCACAGACAAAAAAACTCTCCAGTTATAGAAAAATGGTTGTATTTGCACAGTATTAACAAAACTAACACAATTTGTGCTTAACCAAACGCTTCTCATCAAGGGTATTGTGGTTTGTGTAAACATTAGACAGTGGAAAATTCATACCTTTTATACTGCTCAGTTAAATATTTCTAAACCCGATCACTAAAAAAATCATATGAGCTGTAAAATGTGGATGTCATTTTAAAAAGTCATGCTCAAAATGTTTAAATCTGCAGCTTTGATTAACCCCTTTATGACTGAAGATAAAACAAGTCCAAAAGCCTGAATACAATTTTGCAACTTTGATGTGTTAGTAAAACTGTACATATGATCACAACCTTTTTATTGCGGTCTAGTATACAGTATCTCACATTTTTGTAAATATTTTATTATATCTTTTCATGTGTCAACACTGAAGATATGACACTTTGCAATAATGTAAAGTAGTGAGTGTACAGTTTGTGTAAATTTGCTGTTCCCTCAAAATAACTCAACACAGCCATTAATGTCTAAACTGCTGGTAACAAAAGTGAGTACACCCCTAAGTTAAAATGTCTAAATTGGGCACAAATTGTAATTTTTTTTTATTTTCCAGCACTGCCTTAACCCTCTTGGGCATAAAGTTCATCAGAGGTTCACTGGTTGCCACTGGAGTCCTCTTCCACTCCTCAATGACGACATTACGGAGCTGGTGGATGTTAGAGACCTTTCGCTCCTCCACCTTCTGTTTGAGGATACCCCACAGATGCTCAATAGGGTTTAGGTCTGGAGACATGCTTGGCCAGTCCATCATCTTTAGCAAGGCAGTGGTCATCTTGGAGGTGTGTTTGGGGTCATTATCATGTTGGAATACTGCCCTGTGGCCCAGTCTCCGAAGGGATTGGATCATGCTCTGCTTCAATATGTCACAGTACATGTTGGCATTCATGGTTCCCTCAATGAACTGTAGCTCCCTAGTGCCAGCAGCACTCATGCAGCCCCAGACCATGACACTCCCACCACCATGCTTGACTGTAGGCAAGACACACTTGTCTTTGTACTCCTCACCTGCCGCCACACACGCTTAACACCATCTGAACCAAATAAGTTTATCTTGGTCTCACCAGACCACAGGACATGGTTCCAGTAATAAATGTCCTTAGTCTGCTTGTCTTCAGCAAACTGTTTGTGGGCTTTCTTGTGCATCATCTTTAGAAGAGGCTTGCTTCTGGGACGACAGCCATGCAGACCAATTTGATGCAGTGTGCGGCGTATGGTCTGAGCACTGACAGGCTGTCCCCCCCACCCCTTCAACCTCTGCAGCAATGCTGACAGCACTCATACGTCTATTTACTAAAGACAACCCCTGGATATGATGCTGAGCACGTGCACTTAACTTCTTTGGTCGACCATGGCGAGGCCTGTTCTGAGTGGAACCTGTCCTGTTAAACTGCTGTATGGTCTTGGGCACCGTGCTGTAGCACAGTTTCAAGGTCTTGACAATCATCTTATAGCCTAGGCCATCTTTATGTAGGGCAACAAATCTTTTTTTCAGATCCTCAGAGATTTCTTTGCCATGAGGTGCCATGTTGAACTTCCAGTGACCAATATAAGAGAGTGAGAGCGATTACAGCAAATTTAACACACCTGCTCCCCATTCACACCTGAGACCTTGTAACACTAACAAGTCACATGACACCGGGGAGGGGAAATGGCTAATTGGGCCAAATTTGGACATTTTCACTTAGGGGTGTACTCACTTTTGATGCTAGCGGTTTAGACATTAATGGCTGTGTGTTGAGTTATTTTGAGGGGACAGCAAATGTACACTGTTATACAAGCTGTACACTCACTACTTTACATCTTAGCAAAGTGTCATTTCTTCAGTGTTGTCACATGAAATATATAGTAAAATATTTACAAAAATGTGAGGGGTGTACTCATATTTGTGAGCTACTGTATATGATGATGCACCTCCATCCTTTGTAATCCAGTCCAAAGAGATAATGTTTAAAGAAGACCAGCCAAAGCTCATTTGGCTGGACTTCTCCTATGGATTACAGGAGTGCAGTTAGTTTTGCACTCCTGTGACCCATTTTCAGCAGACAGCGGGCTGAAGTCCACTCCCTGCTGACATCACAGAAGTCAGTCTGGGCAGCACGTCTTCGCGACAATAAAGTCTGGATCCACTAGGTGCCTGAACCGACACCCAGCCCCTGCCCCCTCCATAGCCAGTGCTCCTATGAGCAAGGAGGGGCAGAGCAGATAGCTGTGACTGACAGTTTACAACTCTGCTCACAGAGCTCTGAAAACTGAGCGTTCGGCGGTGGAGGTGCCGGGGAACAGTCCAATGCTGCATCCACCGAGGTAAGTATGACTCCTAAAAAAAAAACCCTTTACTTCTCTTTTAAGCCTGGGTTCACACTAGCGCGATCTCAGAGATTGCATGTGATTCGTACCCGCAATGCAGGTGACGATCACATGCGATCTCTGAGCAATGCGAGTTCAGCCATACAGTTGTATGGCTGAACTCGCATTGGATTCGCACAGAAAATAGTGCAGGGACTTGTTTTTCCCAGCACTAGAATTGGATCGCATGGGTGTTCGCACCTATGCGATCCGATTCCTGTGCAAGTTCACAATTCGCACAGCGATCTGTGAACTAAACTGGGGATGTCATTAGCTTCCAGCGGTTCGCAAAGGGCAGTGTGAATGGCCTGCGGGAGGGATGCGATGCGGGAACCAGTGCTGTAATCACGCTGGTTCCAGCATCGCACATAGGTGAACCCAGGGTAAATGCCCTTTGAACTTTTACCAGGTACATCAAACATACAAACAATAAATGTATGTAAAATATCTTTATTGTAACAATCATAAAAGTAATATTTACAGATACAGAAAAGAATTTAAAAATATCATCACAACTACTTAGTGTATCCAGGTGATTTATACCTTGTTTTTTTCAGGACAAGTTTGGATTTCATTTGATGGTAAATGGTAATCTCCTGATTTATTTATTTTTTTGTTATCAAAGGCAAACAGGCAAAAAAAAAAAATAAAAATATATATTTTTTTTATTTTGCTGTTTACCATACCATAACTTACTGCTAAAGAACAACCCCAAATTAATTCTCCTTCTCCTGATGACAGTGACACCACATATAATGTATGGGGCATGCTGATACCCCCCAAGTGAAAGAGTAAAGGGTACATAGTATGCCTACTCATTTACAAAAAAATTATGTGTGAATAAACACAAAACACAGTTTTTTAAAAGTCCTTTATTTTAAAAAAATTAGCAATCATGTCATCTAGTGATGCAGATCCAAGTCAAACAGCGATGCTCGCCACCCACTGTCTGAATGCCTGAACAGCTAGGATTCAGTCTGAAATTGTGTTTCAGCCAGTGGCGGCACGTCCACAGGGGACGCAGGGGCGCCGCCCCCCCCAGGCTGTCACAAAAAAATAAATAAATAAATAAAATACATTTTTTTTTTAAAAATGTCCCTTAAAAAAAAAAAAAATAGAAAAATCGGTCCTTTAAGTGCACTGTGTTCGGGCCCCGGACACAGTGCACTATGGAAAGCGTGACGTCTATGCAATCGCTTCATTTGCAGGGTTTTGACCTGCCTTGTGGCGCAATGGTTTGCGTCAGAAAAACTTCCGCCCGTAGTATCACTACGGGTGCTTTGTGCTGGCTTGGCACTGCCCTAGGACATGGGCAGTGCTTTCCCTCCAAGTTACGACATCACTTCCAGTTTCCCTCTTGCCAGTGATAAACCGGAAGTGAGGTCAGCAGCTCCGTGGAACACATGGCCCGAGCAGAGCTATTTTGGTAAGCAATGTGTCTGCAGTGCACTCTCAGTGTGTAGTATGAGTAGGCAACCGGTACCTACACTCTATAGTATAATTGTGTGACCAGAACCTCAGTCCTATAGTATAAGTCTGTGACCAGAACCTCAGTTCTATAGTATTATTCTGTGACCAGTACAACAACCTTATAGAATTAATGTGAGACCAGTACCTCAGTCCTATAGGATAAGTGGGTGACGGACACAGCAGCCCCATAGCATCAGTCTGACCAGCACAATAGCCTGTGGCCCTATAGGATGAGTCTGTGACCAGTGCAGAAACCCTATAGCATGTGTCTATGACAAGTCCAGCCGCCTCATATGAGAGCCATACACCCAGCAGGCAGGAATGTCAGTAGCAGAGCATAGCTATGCTCTATAGGTTAGAAGACTTGCTGTATGCAGATAACATTTCCCATAGAATAGTGTGAGCTCTCCCTTGGCATGTCATGTTCAGAGGTTTGCTGTACATGCTGGAACTAATTGCCTTTCATGACATGTGACTGTGGATTTTTGCTGGGGTTGTAATGTGGTTAATGCTGATGTGTGTGCAGGTATGGGTACAGTACTGCAGTTTTTAAAAAGGCTTTATTTATGTACTATATGTGTGTGTGTATGTATAGATGTGTGTGCATGTATGTATATGTATGCATGTGAGTTTATATATGTGTATGTATGCATGTATGTATGTGTGAGTATGTACGTATGTAAATATGTGTATGTGTATGTGAGCTTATGTGTGTATGCGTGTGTATTTGCATGTGTGTTTGTATGTATGCATGTAAATATGTGTGTGCGTGTGTATGTATGTGACCTTATGTATGAATGTGTGTGTATATACTGTATGTGTGTATGTGAGTCTATGTGCATATATGAAAGTTTGTGAGTTTATGTATGTGCCTATGTATGTATATGTATGTATGTTATTTTTAACTGATAGTGCCATTGTAATGTGGCAGGGTACATTTCCTGCTGTGACTAAAGCATGTGTATGACCTCAGCCGCTGCTTCTACCCACTGAGCTGGAGAGGTTGATCACGTTTGCCATCCTCATTGACTCCAGACCCAGAGAAAGACTCTCTTTTAAGGAGCGCTTGCGGAAGCCTCCTGTACATTTGCCTCCGAGCTTTGCAGTCCCACCCGTACCTCCCATGCCTCCTGGTACCGAGTCAGTCAGAAGAAGATGAACCCATGCACTTGGGCTTCATGCGTCTCTCTGCGGATGAGAGAGCCTTTAGGAGGAGGGAGAGATTGTGTCTTTATTGTGGCAAGGCAGGTCACTTTTTGAAGTCTTGTCCTACCTGTCCAGGGAACGCCCGAGCCTTGAGGTCCTGTCATGTACAGACCTTAGGTGGCGTTGTTTCAGCCCCAGTTATCCAGAACGATAAGCCCTTTGTTTGGGTCACCCTTTCTTGGGCTGAGTCGTCCATCGAGATACAGGCTATAATCGACTCTGGGGCTGCAGGCCTGTTCATTGATCCTGCCTTTGTATCGCAGCACTCGATTCCGCTGCAGCTGCGTGACACTCCACTTGCCATTGAGGCTCTTTACGGGAGACCTCTACAGCCTGCTCATGTGACTCACGAGACGGTTCCATTGTCCATGGCCGTAGGGGCTCTTCACCATGAGATAATCCAATTCCAAGTTATTTCCTCACCTAGGTTTCCGCTGGTTATTGGTTATCCTTGGTTACAGAGGCACAACCCCTCTTTTGATTGGCTCCATGCTGAGGTTCTCTCCTGGTCACCACAATTCAGTGAGACATGCTTCCAGACGGTAGCCAAGGTTCTATGCACCTCTTCACTCTCCTCCCTGCCGGAGGAGTACCGGGATTTTAGCGATGTCTTTGACAAAGGTCAAGCCGGTAGTTTGCCTCCACACTGGCCTTATGATTGTGCAATTGACCTTCACCCTGGTGCCATATCCCCTCGTGGCCGGGTTTACCCTTTGTCGGTCTTGGAGGATAAGGTGTCAGGTCACCTGAGACCAGGTGACAGATGCACTTCGTGGAAGTCAGGTAGTGGACCCTAGGACTGACTGCTGCGGATTGAACCCTGGGAGGTTCAGGAAGCAGGTCTACTGGAACACTGAAACAGATCCCACTGGGAGCTAGAGCATAGATTCCACAGGGCGTGGAGTCTAAGAGCCAGCAGGTGTTCACTAGAGCCTCTAGTGGTGAGGATGGACTGCGCTGTCACGGCCCCCAGGGTCTCACAGCTCACGCTCATGGTAGACTACAGGAGAAGAGGTAGGAGGCAGCAGCCTGGAACAACAAGGAAAGTAAGGGATAAGCCAAATGTCGGGGGGACTAGCAGACAAGGATAAACATAACACGCCAAAGGTCAGGGTCACAAGCAGACAGGGATAGTCAAGAACAGGCCAAGGTCGGTAACTGGAATCAGACGTAGGAAACACAGCAAGTACACACGAAAGCTAACACACAATGGTTGATCAGCAAGGTTGGCTTGCATACATAGTTACATAGTTACATAGTAGGTGAGGTTGAAAAAAGACACAAGTCCATTAAGTCCAACCTATGTGTGTGATTATGTGTCAGTATTTCATTACATATCCCTGTATGTTGCGGTTATTCAGGTGATTATCTAATAGTTTCTTGAAGCTTTCAATGCTCCCCGCTGAGACCACCGCCTGTGGAAGGGAATTCCACATCCTTGCCGCTCTTACAGTAAAGAACCCTCTACGTAGTTTAAGGTTAAACCTCTTTTCTTCTAATTGTAATGAGTGGCCATGAGTCTTATTAAACTCTCTTCTGCGAAAAAGTTTTATCCCTATTGTGGGGTCACCAGTACAGTATTTGTAAATTGAAATCATATCCCCTCTCAAGCGTCTCTTCTCCAGAGAGATTAAGTTCAGTGCTCGCAACCTTTCCTCATAACTAAGATCCTCCAGACCCTTTATTAGCTTTGTTGCCCTTCTTTGTACTCACTCCATTTCCAGTACATCCCTCCTGAGGACTGGTGCCCAGAACTGGACAGCATACTCCAGGTGCGGCCGGACCAGAGTCTTGTAGAGCGGGAGAATTATCGTTTTATCTCTGGAGTTAATCCCCCTTTTAATGCATGCCAATATTCTGTTTGCTTTATTAGCAGCAGCTTGGCATTGCATGCCATTGCTGAGCCTATCATCTGCTAGGACCCCCAGGTCCTTTTCCATCCTAGATTCCCCCAGAGGTTCTCCCCCCAGTGTATAGATTGCATTCATATTTTTGCCACCCAAATGCATTATTTTACATTTTTCTACATTGAACCTCATTTGCCATGTAGTCGCCCACCCCATTAATTTGTTCAGGTCTTTTTGCAAGGTTTCCACATCCTGCGGAGAAGTTATTGCCCTGCTTAGCTTAGTATCGTCTGCAAATACAGAGATTGCTCTGTTTATCCCATCCTCCAGGTCGTTTATAAACAAATTAAATAGGATTGGTCCCAGCACAGAACCCTGGGGAACCCCACTACCCACCCCTGACCATTCTGAGTACTCCCCATTTATCACCACCCTCTGAACACGCCCTTGTAGCCAGTTTTCAATCCATGTACTCACCCTATGGTCCATGCCAATGGACCTTATTTTGTACAGTAAACGTTTATGGGGAACTGTGTCAAATGCTTTTGCAAAATACAGATACACCACGTCTACGGGCCTTCCTTTATCTAGATGGCAACTCACCTCCTCATAGAAGGTTAATAGATTGGTTTGGCAAGAACGATTCTTCATGAATCCATGCTGATTACTGCTAATGATATCATTCTTATTACTAAAATCTTGTATATAGTCCCTTATCATCCCCTCCAAGAGTTTACATACTATTGATGTTAGGCTAACTGGTCTGTAATTCCCAGGGATGTTTTTTGGGCCCTTTTTAAATATTGGTGCTACATTGGTTTTTCTCCAATCAGCTGGTACCATTCCAGTCAATAGACTGTCTGTAAAAATTAGGAACAACGGTCTGGCAATCACCTGACTGAGTTTCCTAAGTACCCTCGGATGCAAGCCATCTGGTCCCGGTGATTTATTAATGTTAAGTTTCTCAAGTCTAATTTTAATTCCGTCCTCTGTTAACCATGTAGGTGCTTCCTGTGTTGTGTCATGAGGATAAACACTGCAGTTTTGGTTACTGAAGCCCCCTGATTCACTCGTGAATACTGAGGAGAAGAATAAATTCAATACCTTTGCCATCTCCCCATCCTTTGTAACCAGATGTCCTTCCTCATTCTTTATGGGGCCAATATGGTCTGTCCTCCCTTTTTTACTGTTTACATACTTAAAGAACGCAATGCAATGCCCAGGTTAATATAGTGTTCCGAATTAGAGACCAGGGTGGAGCTATGCTGAGGGAAGATTATTTAAACAGTCAGGTGAAGGTGGCTGGCCTCTAAAGGTGAACACAGAAGGAAAGGTGAGCTGGCAGACACACACTACTGCATAACCATGACATAAGGCCATGGAGGAGTATGTTACAGACGCACTTTCTCGAAGTTTCATCCGCAAATCCTCGTCTCCTGCTGGTGCTGGTCTCTTCTTTGTGGGGTCTCAGTCGTTTCACGATTAAGAATGCCTACCCGATTCCGTTGATTACAGAGTTATTTGACCACCTCAAGAGGAGAAACAGTTTTCACGAAGCTTGATTTGAGAGGGGCATACAATCTGGTGCGGATTAAGGAGGGCGATGAGTGGAAAACTGCGTTTAATACCAGAACAAGCTATTATGAGTAACTCGTAATGCCTTTTGGCCTTTGTAATGCCCCAGGAATTTATTAACGATGCCCTCCGAGATTTGTTGCAGTTATGTGTGGTGGTTTATCTCGATGATATCCTCATATTTTCCAAGTCCCTGGAGAGCCACTACACAGATGTCTGTCGTGTGCTTCAGAAACTAAGAGAAAACAATATTGTAAACTGGAGAAGTGCGAGTTCTATCGTGAACAGGTTAAATTCCTGGGCTATGTGATTTCCACTACTGGTTTTTTGATGGACCCAGAGAAACTTTCGGCAGTCCTACAGTGGCCCCGACCCATGGGTTTACGTCCTCTTCAGCATTTCCCGGGCTTTGCCAACTATTATCAGAAGTTTATTCGTAACTTCTTGTCTCTGGTCAAGCCCCTGACTGATATGACCAGAAAGGACGGTAACCCACAGAGTTGGTCTCCGCAGTCCATTAAGAACTTTGAGAGTCTCAAGGCTGCCTTTGTTTCTGCTCCTGTCTTGGCACATCCTGATCCTACGTTGCCTTTTATTCTAGAAGTTGATGCTTCTGAGACTGGTGTTGGCGCCCTTCTGTCTCAACGTCCTAACTCTGAGAGCGCTATGCATCCGTGTGGCTACTTTTCCAAGAAATTGTCACCTACAGAGTGCAATTATGAGATTGGTGACAGAGAGCTGTTGGCGATCATTTTAGCCCTGAAAGAATGGAGACATCTCCTTGAAGGTTCGAATTCTTACTGACCATAAGAATCTCACATTCTTGTCTGAGGCCTCTCTCCCAGAAGGGCACGATGGGCTCTTTTCGAGTTTTAATTACATTGTGTCATTCTTACCCGGTACTAAAAATGTAAGGGCTGACGCCTTGTCATGACAATTTTCCTCCACTTCCAAGTTGGAGTCGGTTCCGGTTCCTGTGATTCCTCCTGATCATATCCTGGCTACGGTTCGCACCAGTCTTACTTCTCTTTTGGGTGACAAAATTCTTGCTGCTCAGGTCCATGCTCCTCCTGAGAAACCTTGTGACCGCTGCTTTGTCCCAGAGAGTCTCCATACTGGCGTCCTCCAGACTTACCATTCTCCCAAGGCAGCTGGCCACCAAGGGAAGAATCAACACGTTTGGGCCATTTCCCAACAATTCTGGTGGCCTAGTCTACGGGCTGATGTAACTGCCTTCGTAGCTGCCTGTTCCGTGTGTGCTCAGAGTAAGACTCCACGACACCTACCAGTGGGCCTCCTACAACCCATACCCAGTGGAGAGAGGCCCTGGACCCACCTGTCTATGGATTTCATTGTAGAGTTACCCAACTCCCAAGGCAACACTGTTATCCTTATGGTGGTTGACCTGTTCTCAAAGATGTGTCATTGTATTCCACTTAAGAAGCTGCCCACTTCTAAGGAACTGGCTTACATTTTTTCTTGGGAGATCTTTCGCTTACATGGACTACCAAGGTGATTGTCTCGGACAGGGGTAGTCAGTTTGTCTCCCAGGTCTGGCGAGCCTTTTGTGCACAGTTGGGAATTCAGCTTGCTTTCTCCTCTACGTATCACCTGCAGTCTAATGGGGCCGCAGAACGAGCCAATCAGTCCTTGGAGCAATTCTTATGGTGCTATATATCTGACCATCATAACAACTGGTCAGACCTTTTACCGTGGGCAGAGCTTGCTCACAACAGTGCCTTGAATTCTGCTTCCCGATTCTCACCATTAATGGCGAATTTTGGCTTCCAACCTTCCATGTTGCCTGACTCGTTTGTTCTGCAGAGTATACTTGCATTAGAGGAGCATCTCCGTGGTCTTCGTTCCACTTGGGCACAAGTTCAGGAGGCTTTGCAACATGCTAATAATAGGTACAGCTTTGCTTATCTTAAAGTTAATGTTGTCCTGAACCCTAACCATTTATAAACAGGTAAAAATGTTATGGTGCTAAAACAGAACCTTCTAATACACAACGTAAAACCTTGGACCATGTAAAGTTGAAATCATTAAAGAAGAATTTTGGGTTTAAAAAAAAAAACAAGCACACATACTTATCTCTATGCTGCATCATCAGTGTGATCTTTGCTGGCTCTGAGCATGAGAACTAAGCAATCACATGACCACTCATTTCTTGGTCTTCTGGGAGCAGAGAGCAGTGACTGTCAGTCTCTGCTCTGCCCCTCCAGTGCTCACTGGAGCACAGGACTGCTGATGGAGTGTTGATGGTGGATCCCGACAATGGAGGCAAGTGCATGCCTGTGACCCAGAAGAGAAGTATGACCAAAAAAACTTTGGCTGAATTCCCAACTGTGCACAAAAGGCTCGCCAGAACCGGGACACAAACTGACTACCTCTCTCCGAGACACTCACCTTGGGTAGCGCATGTAAGCGAAAGATCTCCTGAGCAAAAATGGAAGCCAGTTCCTTAGAAGTGGGCAACTTCTTAAGTGGAATACAATGACACATCTTTGAGAACCGGTCAACCATCATTAGGATAACAGTGTTGCCTTGGGAGTTGGGTAACTCCACAATGAAATCCATAGACAGGTGGGTCCAGGGCCTCTCTCCATTGGGTATGGGTTGTAGGAGGCCCACTTACTCTGAGCACACACGGAACAGGCAGCTATGAAGGCAGTTACATCAGCATGTAGACTAGGCCACCAGAATTGTTGGTGAATGGCCCAAACGAGTTGATTCTTCCCAGGGTGGCCAGCTGCCTTGGGAGAATGGTAAGTCTGGAGCACGGCAGTACGGAGACTCTCTGGGACAAAGCAGCAGTCACAAGGTTTCTCAGGAGGAGCATGGACCTGAGCAGCAAGAACTTTGTCACCCAAAGGAGAAGTGAGACTGGTGCGAACCGTAGCCAGAATACGTTCAGGAAGAATCACAGGAACCGGAACCGACTCCAACTTGGAAGTGGAGGAAAATTGTCGTGACAAGGCGTCAGCCCTTACATTCTTAGTACCGCGGGTAAGAATAACACAATGTAATTGAAACTTGACAAGAAAAGAGCGCATCGCTCCCTTCTGGGAGCGAGGCGTTTAGTTTTAGACAAGAATGTGAGATTCTTATGGTCAGTAAGAATGAAAACCGGCACAGTGGTACCTTCGAGGAGATGTCTCTATTCTTCCAGCAGCTCTCTGTCACCAATCTCGTAATTTCACTCCGCAGATGACAATTTCTTGGAAAAGTAGCCACAAGGATGCATAGCGCTCTCAGAGGTAGGACGTTGAGACAGAAGGGCGCCAACACCAGTCTCAGAAACATCAACCTCAAGGATAAAACGTAATGTAGGATCAAGATGTGCCAACACAGGAGCAGAAACAAAGGCAGCCTTGAGACTCTGAAAGGCCTTAATGGACTCCGGAGACCAACTCTGTGGGTTACCGTCCTTTCTGGTCATATCAGTCAGGGGCTTGACCAGAGACGAAAAGTTACGAATAAACTTCCGATAATAGTTGGCAAAGCTCAGAAAACACTGCAGAGGATGTAAACCCAATGGTCGTGCCGCTATAGGACAGCTGAAAGTTTCTCTGGGTCAATCGAAAAACCAGCAGTGGAAATGACATAGCCCAGGAATTTAACCCGTTCACGATGGAAGTCGCACTTCTCCAGTTTACAATAGAGATTGTTCTCTTTTAGTTTCTGAAGCACACGACAGACATCTGTGTGGTGGCTCTCCAGGGACTTGGAAAATATGAGGATATCATTGAGATAAACCACCATACATAACTGCAACAAATCCTGCCGGGGCATTACAAAGGCCAAAAGCCATTATGAGGTACTCATAATGTCCTGTTCTGGTATTAAACTCAGTTTTCCACTCGTGCCCTCCTTAATCCTCACAAGATTGTATGCCTCCCTCACTCAAGCTTTGTGAAAACCGTTGCTCCCTTGAGGCAGTCAAATAACTCTGTAATCAACGGAATCGGATAGGCATTCTTAATCGTGAGACGATTGAGACCCCTATAATCAATACAAGGTCTCAGTTCACCACTCTTCTTCTTCATAAAGAAGAAACCAGCACCAACAGAAGACGAGGATTTGTGGATGAAACCTCGAGAAAGTGCATCTGCAACATACTCCTCCATGGCCTTATCCTCCAAAACCTACAAAGGGTAAACCCGGTCACAAGGGGGTATGGCACCAGGTGGAAGGTTAATTGCGCAATCATACGGCCGGTGTGGAGGCAAACTACTGGCTTAACCGTTGTCAAAGACATCACTAGAATCGTGATACTCCTCCGGCAGGGAGGAGAGTGAAGAGGTGCATAGGACCTTGGCTACCTTCTGGAAGCATGTTTCACTGCATTGTGGTTACCCAGGAAAGAACCTCAACATGGAGCCAATCAAAAGAGGGGTTGTGCCTCTGTAACCAAGGATAACCAATAACAAGTGGAAACTTAGGTGAGGAAATAATTTGGAATTGGATTTTCTCATGGTGAAAAGCCCCTACAGCCATGGAAAAAGGAAACGTCTCATGAGTCACATAGGCAGGCTGTAGAGGTCTCCCGTCAAGAGCCTCAATGGCAAGTGGAGTGTCACGCAGCTGCAGCAGAGTGCTTTGATACAAAGGCAGCATCAATGAATACGCCTGCAGCCCCAGAGTCGATTAGAGACTGTATCTCGATAGACGACTCAGTACAAGAAAGGGTGACCAAAACCAGGGGCCTATCCTTCTGGATAACTGGGGATGAAACAACGCCACCTAAGGTCTGTCCGTGATCGGACCTCAAGGTTCGGGCGTTCCCTGGATGGGTAGGACAGGACTTCAAAAAGTGTACTGCCTGCCCACAATAAAAGGCACAATCTCTCCCTCCTCCTAAAGGCTCTCACATCCGCAGAGATAGGCCTGAAACCCAAGTGCATGGGTTCACCTTCACTTCCCGACTCGGTACCAGGAGGCATGGGAGGTGAGGGAGGCACGGACGGGGCTGCAAAGCTCGGAGACAAACGTACAGGGGGCTTTCTCAAGCACTCCTGAAAAGAGAGTCTTTCTCTGAGTTTGGAGTCAATGAGGATGGCAAACGTGATCAACTTATCCAGCTCAATGGGTATATCTCAGGCTGCTGTCTCATCCTTGATGGTATCCGAGAGACCATGAGAAAAAGCAGCCACGAGGGCCTCATTGTTCCACATAACCTCTGCTGCCAGAGTACGGAATTCAACGGTGTAGCTGGCAACAGTTCTCGTACTCTGTTCGATGGACATGAGGCACTTGGCAGCAGAAGCGGAGCGAGAAGGAACGTCAAATAACTTTTTAAACAAAGTCATACTTGATTGATTTGTATGTGTTTGGTTTTCTCTTTTTTTTTTTTTTTTTTGTTTTTTGTTTTTTGTTTTTTTCTTCTTCTTTAACATTCTGCTTAAAAATTTGTGAATCAGTACTGCTTGGACCTTGAAGAAGGGGACATACCCCGAAAGCTTGTCCTGAAAAATTGTATGTTAGTGCAAATAAAAAAAGTATCACGGACAGTACTCAATTTTCTCTAAACAAAGTCACAAACTCAGGGTAACTCAAGACAACAGGTTTTTGCGTCTCCCATAGAGGGTTTGCGCAGGCCAAGGCTCTCTCAGAAAACAAAGATATCATGAAACCTACTTTGCTTCTGTCCGTGGGAAACGCCTGGGGCAGCATCTCAAAATACTCAACCTGGTTGAGAAACTCTATGCAATGGACTGAATCGCCCCCAAATCGCTGGGGAAGCGGAGTGGAACCAGACATACCTCTTATAGAGGTAATACTCAAGGCGGGTGCCTGCACAGACTGGAGCAGCAGCAGGGTCGGCCTGCAACATAGGTTGTATCGGAGCGGCCACAGTATGAGATTCCAGGTGAGTCGTGAGACTCAGGAGCTTTTGTAATGCCATGGCGAACTGATCCATGCGGTGGTCCAGTTCATCCAATCTGGAAAAAATATTACCAACAAGTGGATTGACTGCATCTTCTGAATTCATGGCCTTCGCCTACTATCAGAAACCATGAAATCAGACCGAGACAGAAGTACAGTTAAATCACACTTGTTTAATAATAAAAGTAAAAAGAACAAACATAGTCAAGACATAGCCAAAGTTCCTTAACCGGAACGGATAGTCAGCCAAGCCAGAAGTCAGGGATCAAAGTAGTGGAACAGCAAGAAGGATCTGGAGCCAGAAGGGATGTCAGCAAAGCCAGTCTTTAAATGGGAACACAGGAGATAGTTTCTTGTGATGTGACCAAGGTGAAGGCAGAGCTCCTCTGGACTGGACGGCTTAAGTAGGCAGGACTGACGAGCAGGATCATCAAATGCTGAGTAACTGTGGAGAGAGATGGGAGCTGGCAATTAGCCGACATCTGAGCGGCCAGCTCAGAGAAGAAAGGGCTGAGCCCAGCCCTGACAAAAGGGAGACATTAGGGTTAGTTAAGAGCTTGTATTTTAATTCTAATTGCTTTTTTTATATTATTGGGGGCTTTTTATTTATTTTTTTCTGGTTGATTTGGTTGTATATGTTTTAGCAGCAAGGCTTTCCTTTAAAAAAGGTGGCTTTTGTTCCAAGGGATGTACCAGCTCCTCCCGTCACTTGGTGCTCAGAGAGACCCAGCCTGATGGGACAACAACGACTGGGCATGTGAGCTTTAATCAGGTACTGGGTCTCCCATTGCTTTATCTGAAGTGTGGGCTACTACAGAAGAGCACAGGAGCAGACAGTTTTGCTTAAGCCCCAGTTATTTTGGTGGAAACTGGCCAGAAGACTTCTAAGTATTGCCCTTCCAGGGGGGTAACATTGCCTTCAGCCACATGAAACTCCAAACCAAAGACTTATCCATCCATACCCTTGTGGAGTCTACCTGGGGATCTCTGTTGACAGTTTCCTGGGATATCAGTTACAGCCAGCCTCCTAGTGAGAGAGTTGTTACAACCCTTCTCATGGAACCACAAGTAACTTCATTTTATACTTGACTTTGATTATATTGAACTTTTTTTTAACAAGTGAGCTACCCTTATTCCCTGTTCTATAGGAATCTGTTATACTGTGCTGCAATATAGTTGTCAGGTGTGAGAACTATTCTAGCATTCCAGCTACTCCAGTTACTCCAATAATTTAATTGACTGTTATTCTCTGTTCAATATTGATTGCATACTCTTTTACCATTCTGTTTGCATTGTCAATTTACCATATGTTCATTCAGTAAAAGTTGTGAGACTGTCATTTTAGATTATGCAATTTAGATTATGTACTTCGATGGAAATAAAACACATTTGTGGGATTAAAAAAAAAACCTTTAATAAACATAGTCCTCATTTCAGTCCTTGAATATGTCTATATTTCCATTAGGTGTCCCTAGAATATTTTCTTAGTAGCTTCTTATGAATTCAAATATCTGTTCCCGATATTTATACACAGTACATATAATAGAAAAGATAACTATTCTGTTTAAAAGCAAGCTGTTATATAAGAATAAATGTTGTCATGGAAGTCAGTGCCAGTGTGGTTTTTTAAACACCTGATCCCATTCCTGATATAAAAAAGGAACGCAATAACAAACCAAATATGTGAGGCTTTTAGACTTGCTGAGATTTTCTACATAAAAATGATTATCTAAACATTCAAACTGACATAGTATAGTAAAACAAAACCCCACTGCTGGGACAAAAGAAATCATATATTATTTTAAGTTTAATTAAAACACAAACACTCCATGTTTTGCTGATGCAAGCTGTAGTGATTACAGTCTGCAAGTTTTATGGCTTTAGACTTTTCTTCCTCCATATCTACTATAAGTCCAGAATGAATGTACGCAGATGGGAGCTGTAAAGCTGCTGGATGCTGCAAATTTATAGTTTTCTAAAGATTTTATTTCAGTTCTATGTAAACAGCAAAAAAAAACAGGAAAGAGCAACGGTAGCTGTTTTGAGGGGTCTAAGGGTGCTGAAATAATATTTTATGACTTTTACAGTGGTTTTATATATATAATGGTTTTAGGTCTCCTTTATATATTTACACTTTTGTTTCTAAAAACAAAATTATATCTAAATATATATATATATATATATATATATATATATATATATATATATATATATATATATATATATATGGATAGATAGATAGATATAGATATAGATATAGATATAAATATATAGGTATAGATATATATCTATAGATATATAGATATATATATACACACACACACATATACAAACACAAATTTGTTATTTTGCAAATACATATTCAAAGCCCAACTGCAGTTTGGTCATAAATGATGGACCCCATGGCAAAACAACAAATGGACCCCATGGCAAAAACATAAACAACCTGCTCCATCTGCTATACTTACTCTATCTTCAGCGTAATTGGTCACAGACTTACCTGTAGACAAGTGCAGTCCACTTTCTCCACTGCAGGTGGCGTTATCCACAGCGACACTGCAGTTGGAGCAGACAGGAGAAATATGGTTCCTCCATGGTTTCCTTTGTCACCAAGTGAGTGATCTGATTGGTTGCTGCCACCCCATGTGACTCTGGCAACCATCTTTTTTAAGGCCCTGGCTCACTTTTGGTGAGTTGGTAGAGTTGGGACAGTTACCACACCCGTGAGATACAGTGCTAGCAGTAGTGAATGGTTCCTGATGAGGAGGGAAAGCATAGGGTTGCATCTCTTCTGGACACCTTCCCGCATTCTGCCCCCTCTCAACAGACACTGTCAGTCCAGCTGGAGTCTGCTCCTTCACGTTGTTGGAAACTATGAGTGCACCCGGCTTGGTAGTCTTTCCATTGGTTTTTTTATTGCACCCCAGCTACATACCAATTCAGTGCCAGTCCTTTTCTGTGTTAAATGACACCAAGCAATTCAATTCAGTTTCTTTAAGCCCAGAGGTTCATGGCTCTGTCTCCCACCCTGGACTCATGGGAGAATGCTGTAGGTAGTTGTTTTGCATCATCGTATGAAGTTGCTGTCTGCAGTTTTATACTCTTCTCACCACCGGAGAAAGATGAGGCTAAAAAGGATCTGTAACTTCACAGAACTAGACCAAAGACACCTGGAAAAAAGGCACTTATACAGTATTTCTATAATACATACTAATGTATTCCAGTGGCGGCCTGTCCATAGGGGGCATAATACAGGCAGGAGCTGCTTTGTTTAAGTGAGGATGAGGCAGGAGAGGAGCGGAGCGGAGCATGCTGGGATTGATGTTCACACCACGTAACTCAGACCAAGAAGCAGAGTGAGTGTACAGCTCCTAGTCGGGGGATAGAGGAGCTGCCTATTGAAGTGTGTTGGAAGGTGAGGAGCAGACTGACACATCATACAGAGGGCAGTATGTGCAGGTAGGACCAGAGACTGATCAGCTTCACTGTATATAAAGAGGGATTGTGTGGGTAAAGAATAGAGCAGGGAGAAAAACCAATTGAAGGATCAATGTAAATAAAGAGCTCTGGAGAAAGGGATTGATTATAGCTCAACCTGGCTACACACATTGTACTAGTTTTGTTCCATGTTTGGTTTAAGGGCAAACAGCAGTAATCAAGGAGGAGATTTTTATACACAGTGACTGTCACACACAGGCAGTGCTAAATATGAGCAGTAAGGGCTGCTGTTTGAGTTTACTTGTGCATGTGTATTTTTTTTCTTTCTTTTTTTTTTTTAACATATAAAAATTTTACGTTTTGAAAAAACATGCCTGTGCACATATATTTGCGTATGAGGCTGCATTAGATTGGGCACAGTGAGGCTGCATTAGATGGGCACAGTGGCTGCATAAGATGGGCACAGTGGCTGCGTTTGACACAGTGGCAGCAATTTATGGGCACAGTGGCTGCGTTTGGCATAGTAGCTGTGTTTGATGTTACAGTGGCAGCAATTGATGGGCACAGTGGCTGCGTTTGATGGGCACAGTGGCTGCATAAGATGGACACAGTGGCTGCGTTTGGCACAGTGACAGCAATTTATAGGCACAGTGGCTGTGTTTGATGGTACAGTAGCGGCAATTGATGGGCACAGTGGCTGCGTTTTTTTTCTTTTTATAATCAAAATTTTTTATTTTTCCATTATAAATTCATCTTCACAATTCAATATTTTACGTTCTTCCATTCCATGGTTTACATAAAAATACACAGAAATAAACATAAACAAGATAAAGCTAGGTACAAGGCTCTCTTGTCAGCAGTTAACCAATTATACTAATCCCCCCCCCCCCCCTAAATAAAAAAAAAAAAGGTTATCTATCTCTTCCCCCCCCCCCTGCTATGGGGTCTGCTCTGTCCCTTCACACTCCGTTCCTTCCACTTTAAGTCATGTATTCTCCTACTGTGCCCTTCTGTGCCAAAAAAAAAAACAAAACAAAAAAAACAAACGTGCCGTGTGATTAAATATTGATTATCCATAATTGTGCATCTCGGCCTTTATGGCCTAATTCCTCAACTCTAAGTGACAAAAAAAAAAATATATATAATAATAAAAATTGTGCCATGTGATTAAATATTGGTTATCCATAATTGTGTATATCGGTCTTTATGGCCTAATTCCTCAACTCTAAGTGACAAAAAAAAAAAAAAAAGAGAAAAGAAGAAAAAATTGTAATAAAAAAAATTGTGCCATGTGGTTAAATATTGGTTATCCATGATTGTGTATATCAGCCTATATGGCCTAATTCCTCAACCCTAAGTGACACTCCAAACACAAACAAAAAAAAACAAAACAAAACAAAAAAAACAAGCGTGCCATGTGGTTAAATATTAATTATCCATAATTGTGTATTTCGGCCTTCATGGCCTAGTTCCTCAACTCTAAAAAAAAAAAAAAAAAGGGGAGTAGAGAGGAAAAAAACCAAAAAAAAACGGGATAATCCCCCTCCTACTTCCAAGTGTTTACCCAGCCTCATATAATATAAGAGGACACTAGTGGCCATGGTTAAATTAAAACATTATACCATGTGAAAGAAAAAACTTTGCAACCCACTACAACCCCCCCGCCCTTCGAGTGCCAAACCCTCCACCCCCCTTCCCATCCCCCCCTCACCACCTCCACATAACTTAACTCCCTCTCTCTATCTCTCTCTCTCCCCTTGTTAGGGGCAGGCATCCCACCCCACACCAAAAAAAAATTGGCAGAAGGGCCAGAGATAGAGGAGGAGGGGGGAAGAAAGAGAAAAAAAAAAAAAAAGAGAAAAAAAAAAAAAAGCCCAACATAAATCTATCCTAGTCATGGTTCATAAAACGATTCTTTATTCCTTTATGGCTAAAACCGTACGCAGCTGTGCTAGGGACCTTTTAAAGCCATTACCACCCTTACCTTTCCATTCCCTATCTTTTTTCCTAATCCATCTCATGTGCACACTGTATCCAGCCTGCCCATATCTTCTCATATTCCTCTTTTTTGTCCCTCACTACATGAATCCACCTTTCGGCTTCCATTATCCGATTAACCTCCTTTTTCCAGTCTTCTAGTGTTGGACAAGCGATCTGTTTCCAAAATCTGGGGATTAATAATTTAGCTGCATTCAATAGGTGTGGTGTAATGCTCTTCCTATAAGCTTTAATTGAGCCGGATGTTCCCTGGAATAAGAAGACCAGAGGCGTAAACTCCATAGGTCTATGGGTCAACCTCTCGATCCATGGTGTAACTGCTACCCAAAATGCTTTGATCCTTGGGCATTCCCACCACAGATAGAGAAATGTTCACACCCTCTCTAACACCGGGCGTCTGCCTCTGGGTACATCTTATTTAGTCTTACTGGTGTCCTATACCACCTTGTCAAAAATTCATAGGTCTTTTCCTGAAAATACGAACTTATGGATGTTGAATAAGTTGATTTAATCATTTTTTTAATTTGTTCATCTGACAGATCCTTATTTAATTCTCTTTCCCATTCCCTAATAAAGTATGGGACTGTACTCTTTTGGGCGCCGAGTATCAGACTGTACATCTGAGACAGCAGATGTCTAGCTTCCCCCAGGCACACACACTGGCTCTCAAACACAGTAATTGAGTTTAATGATCTTAGTGAGGGTTCCATCTTTTTAAAGAAGCTTGTCATTTGATTGTATTTCCATCTTGATATGGGTATATTCCCTAGAGCTGTAACCAGCTCTGGGTAAGTTGCTAGGATTCCCACGCGGGGGGAACTTGCCACATGTGACATCTCCATCCCTCCCCCATGCCCCCAGGAATCCCCCTCCCTCCCCCGGTGGAAACCATGGGAATCCCTCCAGTGGAGCTAAGGGGGACACCTGGGGGGAGTACTCTCCCATTTTATTTGATTGGCACAGTGGCTGCATAAGATGGGCACAGTGGCTGCGTTTGGCACAGTGACTGCAATTTATAGGCACAGTGGCTGTGTTTGATGGCACAGTGGCGGCAATTGATGGGCACAGTGGCTGTGTTTGATGGCACAGTACAATATGTACAAAACCACTGCACATTATTTTAAAGGAAATAGGTGTGTGGACATATGGAGGCACATGTGCTCCTATTTGTGTGATGTTTCTATTAGTAGATGGGGGTAGCTGACATATCCGTCAATTTAATCAGCATACGGTTCTCCCTTTCTATGCATAGCAGGGGTCTTCAAACTGCAGCCCAAGGGCCAGATGTGGCCCCTTTGCTAGCCTTTATCCAGCCCTTGGGGCACTATTCCTCCCACTGATATGAGGTACTATTCCTCCCACTGACACCAACAATGGGTGCACTATTTTTTCCACTGATACTAATGATGGGATACTATTCCTCCTACTAATAGGGGCACTACTCCTCCTCTTACTGACCACCAACCCTGAGACCATATTTATTTTCACTGATGCTGGGCCTGGGGCATTTTCTGCCCCCAACTGACCATAATGCAGCCCTCATAAAATCTGAAGGACAATAAACTGGCTCTGGTTTGGAGACTACTGGTATAGAGCAATGTTTCTAAACCTCTTTTTCAGTCAAGGGCACCCTTTAAAATCCTGCACAATTTTGAAGCACCCCATTCTAAAATGTAAAAAACTAAACTAATAGTTTTACATAATACATAAAAAAACAAAGGAAAGGAAGAGCGTTTTAAATCAAAAAGATATATAAACAAGTACATGTACCATCATCCCAAATATCTTGTACAGGGCAAAGGGCATGAGGTAGAGGGAGGTCGCAGGTAGCTGCCACTGTCGACCAGTATCTCAATACCGCATGCACTGAAGGCAATAACCCCTAAAGAGGGGAGGGGAAAAAAACGAGGGGACTATTCCGGTACCAGGTATAATCAAAATTAATGATAGAAGGTAATAGTGACAAAAACAATAATAAAATATAAAAATTCCATTTTAATAGAAAACATGAAAGATTGTAACAATAACACATACAGTTGCAATTAAAAGCGGGAGCAATACACACAACCAATTACATTACAACTTGTAGTGAGATAGACACAAATAGAGCTTGGATTCTCGACCGGTTTCGCGGTTTCACCGCTTCCTCAGGAGAGCAATATCTGTGGTGCAACATACAGTGATTGTAGTAAATACAATCATATAAAAATTATACAAAAACAAAAGAAAGCAGCAAAGACATTGAAGAATGCATTATATAATATACAATATAGATAGAAAAAGGATGGGCTCACCCGTTCTAAGGTTGTCTGTGGGTACGCATGGCCCCAAGTGATTCCCCCCGCGGCGAACACAGGGGATGACTAAACAGACCCTGGATTAATAAATTGTATAATGAGGTAGAGTAGATGAATGAGGAATCAATCAGGGGAGGAGTAAGGTGGGGGTGCCAGTGATGTATTTTTAAATTTCAAACAGTGTGCAAGTGAGGGGAAAACCACGGGAGGTGTGTGTGAATAGGGAAGTGGGGGGGGAAAAAGGGGGGGAGGGAGGGGGAGGGGGAGGAAGGGGAAAAGGGGGGGGGGGGAAAGGGGGGGGAAGGGGAGGGGGAAGACGGAGGGGGAAAGG